>NW_015647500.1:27366-48721 GCF_001515625.1 Sinocyclocheilus rhinocerous
GTTGAAAACAGTCGTGCTGCACAATATTTTTGTGGAAACTGTGATGCTTTTTTTTTTTTCAGGATTCACAGATGAACAGAAAGTTCAAAAGAACAGCATTTATTTGAAATAGAAATCTTCTGTAACATTATAAATGTCTGTACTGTCACTTTTGATCAATTTAATGCATCCTTTATGAGTAAAAGTATTAATTTCCTTCAAAAAAAGTTAGTGTATGTTGCATGTTTCATCAGGTTTGTTTACACGCTGCCTTCAGCCAAGTACAGAATAATCACTGACACTTATATCATTCATACAGTGCTGTAGTGAACAATATTGTGCCATATCTCTCTTGTCCGTATTTACATAATCAAGGACTTTAATCATCAGAGAATCCTTCGAAGCTGTTACTAAAGACGCCGAGCTGCATGACTGCGATATTGTGAAAGCGGTTCGTTTCTCTGCTGTGGATCACAGGAACAGAAAGTGATTGATAACATCTGTCAAATACGGTTACGCGGTGGTTCTGCTTACGTGTGTTTACATCGACACAGGCTGAAATAACGGGGTGACTTTCAGGTTCGAGTTCCTAAGAGGAACATAAGGACTTGAGCTTGAATTGAGATCAATCAGCCAGTATCTCTCTCTGTGTGTGTGTGTGTGAGCATTGCAGCTTGAACGACTCGTTTCTACTAGTTGTCTTGTTGGTGAGTCAGTGTTTATGTAAATGACCCCCTGCACGGCATCAGCGCTCTGACGTCCAGCTGGAGAGAGTTTGTGTCCCATGCAGCTGAGGTGATGCACTGATTCATGCGGCTTTTGTCATGAAAGCTGAAAGAGCCTCTGGGTGACATTTGATCAGTTTCAGGGCTTATATGTGAAGAATCCAAATGCAGGTCGCTTATAATGTGCTTTGTGAATGATAACCCCTCTAGGTCCACTTTATTCTCACCTTTGACAAATTCCAAATATATTTGTCCATTATATTTTACTTTAAAATCAGATCTCACGCAGGTGCACTAGGATGCAGTTTGTGAACAGAGGGCTTTTCTCTTGTGATCAGGAGGAAAAGAAGAAACTAGTCAACACAGACCTAGAGCATCAAATAGTTTCTGCTAGTTAGTGAAACTCTTACTGTGCGTTGAGGTGTATATTTCTCTAATTAGCCATTTCTGTGTAAATTGATGGTAATATTTAGGCTTGTTTCCAACAGCTCACATAAGTGCTGCGTATTTAATTCACTGTCTATATTCGTTTTATGTTAAGTGTTATTTATAGTATTTTTAATATTTTATTTAATAATTTTTTTTAAATAATTTTAGTTGTCTTTTAAAATTTAGTTTGTTTTAGTAATTTTATAATGTGATTTTGACGTTTTTATTTTTTAAGTATTTCTATATTGCTTTATATTTCAGCTTTAGTTTTAATAATTTCAACTTTTATTTTATTTCAGTTATTTGCCAAATTTTTTTTTATTAAGTTTTTTCATATAATATTTATGTTATATTTGTATTATTTCAATTAGCGAAAACAATAACAGTTTTAGTTTTATTAAGCAATAACAATAAGAAGCTAAAAATACATAGAAAAATAATAAAAATAATAATAATGAAACAATAACAAAAATTCCAAAAAAAAAAGAGAAAAATTAATTGTGAAAATAATAAATAAATGAATAAAAATAATGTAAAAATAAGTTCAGGATTAAAATTAGTTAATAATTCATTAGATTTGTTTTATCAGTCATTTATATCTTTATTTTTTTTCCTTTTTTATATTTTGAAATATATTATAATATGCAGAATTTTGATTTCTGCATATTTTGTTCTCTATATAGAAGAAGTGTAGTTGCATGTAGCATGTTAAAATACACCAAAAAGTGTAAATCTATTCATTAACACATATTTATATAACGCAAAAGCATCCAAGTGCCATTTGCCATCTGAAATTTTCTTCTAAAATTAGCATTTTTCTCAGGCTCCTACATTTATGTTCAGTTATTTCACTTTAATGGCAGTGAAAAGAACCTATTCATTGCCATTAAAGTGAAATTACTGAACTTGCACATAGGAGCCTGACAAAAAATTTTCAACAGAGTTCAGGCCGTATATATATATATATATATATATATATATATATATTTATGAACCAACTCAACATGTTGGGGCGGACTACTGATCAAAAGAAACACTTTCTATTCATTAAATGTGACTGAATCTATAGATTTAGTTTTAGTAGTTTATGAGTTAATCAGTGTCTTGTTCAGAGTAATTGTCATTTGGATGTACTATAAATGTGACATCTCTCCTCGTGTAAATGAGATTTTTTTTTGATGATGAAATTTTTATAACCATTTAATAGTTTATGGCTGTTATTAAAGGAAATCATGTTATGTTCTTGTTAGAGCTGCAGTTGGGTGTGAAAGCTCAACTTTTATCTGATGTTGCCGCTGCGTTCCTGAAACTCAAGGCTGCCGGTCTTTCAGAGTTCGACTTGTGTCATTTAAATTCAGTGTAAATGCATATTTTGAACTCCAGCATTGATTCCAATCGATGTCCTTGAGGCAAAAATAATAATGCGAGGCAATAATAATTTTGAGCATGCACAGAGCCAGCTCTATTCTTCTGCCAGCGGCTGCAAATGAATACCTGTCCTTGCAGCCTTTAGCGCTGCGATCAATGGCATCAGTCCAGTGGCCTTGCCTTCGACGGAGACCAAACACTTCTGTAGAGATGAGGTCAATTAAGCATTCTGCCTTTATAGCGTGGTGATCTATACGTCTGCCAGGCTAATTGAGAGTGAGAGAGCAAGCGAGCAGAAGAGTCTCACCTCTTTCCTCTGCAGTGTGAAGCAGCCCATAAAAGTGCCAAGCTTAATTGCAAGCGATAGGAAACCCTCAGAGAGTCCACGGGAGTCTCGGCTGATCTCGGGCCTGTAGATCTTGCGCTGGAATATAATCGAGCACCTCGTGAACCACACCTCGTGAAACACGTTCACCAGCCGATGCAGGGTTTACAGTAACTCTGTATATTTACAATGCATCTGTGATGCTCGTGCGCTCTTTGAAGCCGTGATATCATGTAGAGTGAGTTAGAATGAACCCTCATTTAATGAGGTGTGTGACATGGAAAGACCGTGTGGGAAACATGCTGGACTGACAGCAAAGCACATTCACTGTCTGCACTGAAATGCCGGTTTATTTAGATGCAGTCCATAAGAAATGCAACCATAGGAAACGCTACTAAACGTGTGTGTGTGTGTGTGTGTGTGTGGAGTAGAGAGAGAGAGGCGACAAATGAAATGGAATTGCAGAAGTGCGTGATTTAGAACACATACATCAAGGATGTGCAGCATTCTGAACCGAATTCAGTCTGAATTTCAGTAGCAAACAGGATGCAGAACTGCAATTCAAATTTGAATGTGAGGAAATAGAATTAAACTGGATTTTTAAAGATATTTGTAAAGATGATTTTTAACTGCAAAACAAGGCTTTTTGTCAGTCGTGAATTGTAACTTGATAAAGCATTGTTGAAAGTTTTAGAAAAAGCCTTTCTATATTTCATCATATTTATATTAATATACTGTATGCAATAAATTATTTTTTCGTTGTGGATCAGAGTTGAAGAACACGTAATTTCCCAGAATCAGCAGTGTTTTAAGAATTGTAATTCTGTGAATTCCTCTTCCTGTCATTATAACTCAGATTACGTGTGTATACTATAATTATTTGCACTAATTCAAATGTGTCTATCTATAATACTAAACAGGTATACAAGCACTAATATTTGAGCTTCCGTTTATCATATTTAATGTGCATAAGATGGAAAAAAACATAAAATGCAAAAATATAGCGAGTACTTTACAAGTCGAAATAAAATGGTATGGAGTAAAAAGTACTGTTTTTTCTTCGGAAATGTAATTTGTAAAAGTACAAGTAGTCGATTTAAATTAAATTGTACTTGAGTAAAGTACAGATCCCCCAAAATAATGCCGAAGTACTGTAATCGAGTAAAATTACTCAAGTGTTTTAGGTTACACTTTATTTCGATAGTCCACTTTAGACATTCTATTAACTATAAGTAACTTTGTAACTACATGTCAACTACATGTCAACTAATTCTCATTAATTTGCAACTACATGTCTACTAACTCTCAGAGTAGACTGTTAGGGTAGGTTTAGGGTTAGTAGAATAAGTTGACAAAGAAAGTGTTAGAAGATATTAAGCAGACAGTTTACTAATACTCTACTAACTGCTAGTTGACATGTAGTTGCAAAGTTACTTACTGTTAATAGAATGTCTAAAGTGGACTATCGAAATAAAGTTACACTCCTGATTATTCTAAAGTTCCAAAGCGCATACATATTTATTTATTTATTAAACTCGTTTTTGGTCATTAGTCTTACGTCTGAGAAATAATCAGTACCTGTATTAATGCTGTAATAATTCTACTTCCTTTGTGTTTTGGTCAATTCAGTTCACATTCACACTCATGAATTGAAAAGTGAGCCATTTCGCCAATTCTATTTTTTTTTTTTTTAGAATACCTTTCAGTATTAATTGATAATATATGTTTCTCTTTCATTAGCCACCATTATAAGTTTTTTCACTGAATGCCTTCTCTCTATTGAATGTAATGCTGCCTTCACATTTGGCAAAAGGCATATACCTGAGAATCATAATTTAGTTTAAGCCTTTGAAACAATTTGCAATTTGTGTCTGAAGAACCTTATGACGTTTTCAAATGCAGCTCATTGTTTTGGAACTGAAATGAAGACATGAATTGTGTGACTGTGTTAGTGGATGATGTTCATGGTCAATGCAATGCTTCCTGTGCTTTTACTCTTCTGGATGTTCTGGATCAGTGTAGGGAGTCTTTGTTGTCCTTCAGCATCTCTCCTTATGTCAGCTTCCAAAGCGTCCACTTAAAAACCTTGACGGTTCCTTTAGTTCCTCCACGTCTCCTCTGCTGTCATCTCTGTCTGCACGACTCTATTCTCCACACAGTAACATGGCAATGGTGAGTGTATTAAGTCCAGACAGACGGTGACATTTTGACAACAGAGAACGCTGTTGACTGGCAGAAGACTTTGGTCTGCTTTACTCTGCGTCCTGCTGCTGCTGTCAGATCACGGAGGTTTGCAGGAGAGTTCAGTGACGCGTCTGTTGGTTTGTCATGCAATCTGTCCATGCTGACGGGAAGGTTTGATGCTGGAATAAATCTCGGTCTGTAGGTCTGAGGATCTCATGGTTTTCTCTGAATGTGAGAGAATGGACTTTATTCCTCTTCTGTGTGAGTATATCTGTCTGTATGTTGTAGAAGTTTTGGATGTCAGTGGCTCAGGTTCGTTCGTTTTCCCATTCTGTAATAATTTACTCGCCCCCGTGTCATCCAAGATGTTCATGTCTTTCTGTCTTCAGTCGCAAAGAAATTAAGGTTTTTGAGGAAAACAGGATTCCAGGATTTTTCTCCATATAATGGACTTCAATGGGGACCAACGGGGTGAAGATCCAAACTGCAGTTTCAGCGCAGCTTCAAAGAGCTCTACAGGATCCCAGCCGAGGAATAAGAGTCTTATCTAGTGAAACCATCAGTCATTTTCTGAAAAAAACTAAACAAAAATATTTATATACTTTTTAACCACAAATGCTTGTCTTGCACTAGCTGGACTTCACGCATGACGTAATCACGTTGGGAAGATAGATAGAGTTTATCATTTTAGGAATTTTTTTTTATTTTTCCATGTCATTACATTGTTTAGAGCATTAAAAAAAAAAAAAAAAAAACTTAATGATATTTCATTCATAAGTTATGCTACGCGACCAGGCTGCTGGATTCTGCTGTTCTGGGCTGGCAGGTGGATACTTACAGACTGAACGAACCAATCACAGCTGCAGTGCCATTTTAGCATCAATATAGTATTTTGATTCAGTATTGTCATTTCATTCAAATCAAGCCATGAAACGTATTTGCTAGAGATACTGGTTTATGCAAAAGACAAATTTGCATGAAAGTCCCGTTCATTTACTTAAAGAAAAAAAAAAAAAAAAAAAAAAAAGAAAGAAAAATTATATTTCATTCATAAGTTATGCTATGTCCTCGGTAGAGGACATCGGGACTCAATTAAAAAAAATTTAAATAAAAAGACATGAATGAATATGCATAGGCAAAAACAATTGATTTTTTTTAAACCACCAATACATTTTTATTTTCAGGATTTTTTTTTTTACCAAACTTTGTATAAAGATAGTTCTCAACTATGTTATAACAGAATGATTTGATAGACCATTTTTCTCATTATATATATTGTATCTATAAACTAAATCTAATTAGCATATTAATGTGTTTTTGGGGCAACATGTAATGAAAAAAATAATAAAATAAAAATAAAATAATTTATAAAATAATATATTCTTATTATATAAAATTATACAATATAGTATGTTCTCTCTATGTTGCATATTTTAAATAAATTAAAATTAAATGAATTAAGTTAAATAAATATTTTATTTTTATTTTTATATTTAGTCTATTATTATTTTTGTTGAAAATGAGAAATGTTGCCTTGACAACTAGCAAATAAAATAAGTAAAATACAATTTACATTTTACTTTTTTTCAGTTAATGTTTATTTTATTTCAAGTTAAAAAAATGTTTTTTAATTTTAGTTTTAGTTTAAAACCTTGTTCACTTCAGTCAAGCGGTCTCTTCCTGTCTAAGCTGGTGTTTTTGTCTAGAATAAACTGCAGTGTGGACTAGACTTTACTAGACAGACTGGATCTCTGCGCTTGTATCCTGCAGGCATTGGACGCAGAAGGATCCAGCTGTGTTCAGATAAAAGTTTCGTAACAGAAGGTCATATTTTAGAGGTAGTGTAATTTTAGGTAATTCACTAAAATATAATGTCCTCAAATGAACATGCAGGGTCTCAGGAGGTTAATTTAAATTTTTTTAATTTATAAAACAGCAGTGTAATTGGAACAAGAGTGCTAACAGCACTAGGAAGGAGCTACAAGAAAACAGCGTTATTTTAGCAGCTCTTCTGTAATTTTCACAGCGGAATCCTCTGTGACTTAATTAATTGGAACAGGAGGCTTAAGTAATGAAACTCTCTGTCCCAAAATCAGACTTCAGGAGAGAAGTTCAGCAGTCGTGATCCGCTGAGACTCACCTTACAGACTGAAACTGGGGCTTTCTTCAGGAATACTGTACAGTAAAAGCCTGTGACCTCGTTTATTCAGCGCATTGTGAGATAATGGGAAAAAATCTGGTGTTTGTTTCAAAGTTTCTGGTTGTTTTAATGAAACTGAGATGCATAGATCATGGATTTAAAGGTGATTTACAGTGTAGATGAACTCAGAGATCCAGCCGTCACTCATGGTCTCCTAAAAAGACAGAAATACAGTGTGTCTAACAGTGTTTGTAAATGATCTCCACCCCAGAGTTTACCTTAGCGCACCTTCACTGCTGCAAAATCTATGCACTCATGTATTAAATGTCATATGGACAATTTACAGTCATGCTTTTATTTCAATTGAAAATGAAAACACATCAAGAGTCAGCGAAGCCCGCAAGCCGTTTGAGTTTTTAATCAGGTGTACACCATTTGAAAATGGTTTACTGTGGTAAGTACTCATCTCACATTTACGCCGTATATGACACAAAATCAATACGGTCTAAATAAACTTCAGCGACGAGGGAACACACACATATATTTCTTGCCTTGTTGTTCATGGCTCTACAAATAATTATTGGGATTCATAAAACCGCTGTGTGACAGGCTGTAAGGTCCAGGTGGCTCCAATCCCAACTTTTAATATCAAATATTATCTTGAGTTTATAGTTTGTCGATTCGCTTGTAACTTCCTAAATACTTAATTTCTTTCTTTCTTTCTTTCTTTCTCTTAATCTGTAAATCAAGATGCAAACAAAACCTCTAACGTATTATTATATTCATTTCTGAGGATAATGTGGGTTGTTCTTGTCCATGCTAGTGCATTGTGGGTGGTTGCTAAGGTGTTGCTATGTTGTTGCTAAGGTGTTTCAAGTGTTTTAGAGTGTTGCTATGTGGTTGCTATGTTGTTCTGAGTGTTTTAGAGTGTTGCTATGTGGTTGCTATGTTGTTCTGAGTGTTTTAGAGTGTTGCTATGTGGTTGCTATGTTATTCTGAGTGGTTTAGAGTGTTGCTATGTGGTTATTTGGTTGTTCTGAGGTTATTTTTACAGCAGTACTATGGGGTCTCTTGGTTAATCGTGAGGCAGTCGTGGCCTAAAGTTTAGAGAGTTGAACTTGTTACCCGAAGGTTGTGGGTTCGTGTCTCTGTACCGGCAGGAATTGTCGGTGGGGCGAATGAATGACCAGCGCTCTCTTCCACCTTTAGTAACCACGACTGAGGTGCCCTTTGAGCAAGGCACCGAATCCCCAATTGCTCCCCGGGCGCCACAGCAAAAATGGACTGCCCACTGCTCTGGTTGTGTGTTCACAGTGTGTGTGTGTGCACTTGTATGGGTGAAATGCAGAGCACAAATTCCAAGGATGGAACAACCATGCTTGGTCATACGTCATGTCCCTTTATCACTTTTTCTTTTAATTCTGAGTGCTTTAGGGTGTTGCTATGTGGTTGCTAGGTTGTTCTGAGGGTTTTAGAGTGTTGCTAGGTTGTTCTGAGTGTTTCAGAGTGTTGCTATGGGGCTGTAAGTTTGTTTTGAGTGTTTTAGAGTGTTGCTATGTGGTTGCTAGGTTGTTCTGAGGGTTTTAGAGTGTTGCTAGGTTGTTCTGAGCATTTCAGAGTGTTGCTATGGGGCTGTAAGGTTGTTTTGAGTGTTTTGGAGTGTTGCTATGTGGTTGCTAGGTTGTTCTGAGGGTTTTAGAGTGTTGCTAGGTTGTTCTGAGCGTTTCAGAGTGTTGCTATGGGGCTGTAAGGTTGTTTTGAGTGTTGCTATGTGGTTGCTAGGTTGTTCTGAGCATTTTAGAGTGTTGTTATGCGGTTGTAAGGTTGTTTTGAGTGTTTTGGAGTGTTGCTGTGCAGTTGCTAGGCTGTTCTGAGCATTTTATAGTGTTGCGGTGTGGTTGCTAGGTTGTTCTGAATGTTTTTAGTGTTGCTATGTGGTTACTAGGTTGTTTTGAGTGTTTTTAGAGCGTTGCTATGTGGTTACTAGATTGCTTTGAGTGTGTTTAGTGTTGCTATGCGGTTGCTAGGTTATTCTGAGTGTTTTTACAGTGTTGCTATGTGGTTGCTAGGTATGTTCTGAGGGTTTTTAGAGTGTTGCTATGTTGTTCTGAGTGTTTTAGAGTGTTGCTATGTAGTTGCTAGGTTGTTCTGAGTGTTTTTATGACGCTGTTATGTGGTCGCTAGGCGATCTCCTCAAGACACAAGAATTAAAGAATCATTCATGTCTGTAGCACAAACACTACAGTGGTTTCATAACAGTAACTAGCGCTAGCATTTTGGAGTGTTGCTCTGCAGTTGCTAGGTTGTTCTGAGAGTTGTTAGAGTGTTGCTAGGTTGTTATGAGCATATTCGAGTGTTGCTGAGTGGTTGCTAGATTGTTTGTTGCAGTTGTTAGGATGCTCTGAGAGTTGCTAGGTTGTTCTGAGCATTTCAGAGTATTGCTCTAGGTTGTTCTGAGTGTTTAGAGTGTTGCTATGTAGTTGCTAGGTTGTTCTGAGCATTTTAGAGTATTGCTGTGTGGTTACTAGGTTGTTCTGAGTGTTTTTACGATGCTGTTATGTGGTCGCTAGGCAGTCTTCTCAAGACACAAGATTTAATGAATTATTCATGTCTGGAGCACAAACACTACATTGGTTTCATAACAGTAACTAGCACTAGTACTAGTGATGATTGATTACATAGCAGCAATGAGCTGTTTTTTTGCTGTAATGTCATCATTAATCTTACACTTTTCTAACGTACTTTGATACCATACAGTAAGAGATATGTAATGAGAGTTTTTTTTTCTGGCTTCATAAGCACGTTTATATAGTCGTGATGGTCAGACGGCTCCTGACAGTGTTTCTCTGAGGTGTCTGTATGGTGTTGGTCAGGCATCAGTGCTTCTCAACATTTAATTCAATCTGTCCATGGTGTCGGCTGAAAAACTCTCTTTGCTCTCCTCTAAAAGATTGAATGTTTTAGTCTGAGGAAAGTTAATGGTTGAAAGAAAAAGGACTGTTGTAGCACGGGAACCAAATGCATTATTTTATTATAATTTATTTATTAATACATTTATAAATAATTTTATATATAATTTCTCCCCCAAAGTCCCCAAAATATTTATTTATTTATTTTGTTTAATTGGATTATTATAATTATATATTTTTATTTAGTTTTTCATGGCCATTTTAAATCCTCTCTCTAATTGATCAGTTTGTTTTGTGCTGTAAATGTCTGTTCACATGTGGTTTTCTTTCAGTTTGAAATACCATTTGAACAGCCTTGGTGATCATCATATGAGTTTGTAAATGTGAGCTGCATTAATAGCTCTGACATAAAAACAGACCTGAAAAGGCATTGAGGTTTTTCCAGAACAAATCCAAAGTGCGTCTGAATATCTAGTGAGTCAGTAAATGAGGTTGAGCATCAAGAGTTCAGTTTCAGACTGTGTGGTCAGTGTGGTCTGTGTGGTCAGTTCAGGGCTTTTGAGACATTATTATGCCTCAGTAATAAGCCTCTTTCCTCTCAGTCCTGTGACGAAGCAAATGAACATCAGACTGTTATAATCCAGACTGGTCTGGTCCTGAGAGTCAAGTCAAGTCAAGTCACCTTTATTTATATAGCGCTTTTAACAATACAGATTGTGTCAAAGCAACTGATGTAGTGGTTACAAATAATAAAGAAAAATGCAAGGATTATTCTTCCTAAATATATCGTTGTTGTCATAAGAAAATAATAATAATTAAATGTCATTAATGTGTGATCTATGTTGTGTATCAACTAAGTATGATCTTTGAGGATAACGATTTATATCTCCTGCCGAGATTGGTATGGACGATCGATTACTTCTGTCGTGAAAATGGCAAATGTCATACTCTAAAGTGTGTAAATAGTCCGTAACCAGACGTTTAAAAGTTCGGTTCAACCACATGTGTACCACGCGCTCCACGCGTGAATGCTAAGTTAATGGCGGATAACATGATTACAGAAATGTGAAAATGGAGTGAATTTACGGATATATAATGTTTTGACAGTTAATATAACAGAAAAGAGTTATAAGTTTCAAGCGAAAGTGTTGAAAATAGAAGTCAGTTGTTTCACAAGAATAAGTGTACTGAATGTGTTCGTGCAAATATAAAGAGATATAATTATTTGGAACATGGTACATATGTTAAGATGTTAGGTTGAGTATCATATGTGGACATTGGATGCCATAAATTAATAAGTATTAATAATGTACATTGCGTTCCAAATGTTCATTGAAATTATATGTGTAATTGGTGGAAACAGTACCTGATGAGAAGCTGTATGTGAGTAGTTTCGTATTTTTCTGCATATTGTGACTTTTTCTAAAGGGGTGTTATTGTGTTTTATGTTTATTGATATATGAAAATGCAGAAATATTTGCATCAATGCAAAAACAATACACAGACTCAGAAGGTGAAGCAGCAGCTCTGTGTCCCGTGTCTTTATTGACTTTAATATCTTCCCTCACCAGGTGGTGAGGGGGATTAACATTTCTGCATTTGACATTGAGAGAATAGGTCGTAATTTAGATATATATTTTTAGATGGAAAAATGCAGTTTTTCAAATGCTAGAAACGTGGCTTTCTAACGAAAGATTGCTATCAAATAGCACACCTAGGTTCCTAACTGATGACGAAGAATTGACAGAGCAGCCATCAAGTCTTAGAGAGTGTTCTAGGTTATTATATGCAGAGTCACTTCAGTTATAGGATCGGTTTATACACATGCAGTAAGATATGATGCGTGACGGATACTGGCAATAAAGCCTGAATTAGTTGAGTGCATTGAGAAAATATAAATTTCTAACTCAGTATTTCGACTTCCGGAGTGAACGCTGGTTTATTAACTGTTCTTGTCCTTCTCGACCTGAGTGCAGCCTTTGATACCATCTCGCATAAAATACTCCTGGACAGGTTAGTTTATATGGATCACTGGCACCCCCCTGTCCTGGTTTAGGTCATATCTCACTGGTCGCACTCAGTTTGTTCAAATTAAAAATGTTCGATCAAGACCATCTACATTTACAGCTGGTGTCCCTCAGGGTTCTGTTTTGGGCCCACTGCTATTCATCATCTATTTACTCCCTCTGGGTCATCCTCTCTGCTATATACCACCCTGCGGTGTCAATGCTTCAATATTCAGTGGAGGAAGTTCTCCAGCTTCGCTATCATTTTTCTGCCCCTCCGTCAACCTTACGTTTTCATCCAGACATTGTGTATCAGCCACGTCGGAAATACATTCACCATGGATCCCAGTGGACTTACAACATCGATGATTCATGCCCAATACGGTCATTCTGGTTATCTAATCCACGTCCAGCACGGAGGTTAGCACGGAATATTGTCCATGGTGTACTAACCAACCTGGCCAAATTGGCTGGCAATGATGGTAAAAAATAATCTATCTTTTGGATTACTCAACATACGCTCACTCTCTAATAAAGGACCACTGCTGCATGGTCTGCTGTATGACTGTAAACTGGATTTTCTTTGTTTAACTGAGACTTGGCAGAAGCATGATGACTTCTTTCATCTTAAAGGGGATCATATGATGTGATTTCATGTTTTCCTTTGTCTTTGGAGTGTTAAAAGCTGTTCGTGCATACAGAAGATCCGTAAAGGCGAAAAGATTAAAGTCTCAAACCCAAAGAGATATTCTTTATAAAAGTGAACACTCAGCCACGCCTTCCTAAAACGCCTCGTTCAAACACGCGCCCACATATATCTACGTCACTGTGTGGGAAGATTTGCATAACATCGCCCAAATGTATACGCTAAGAAAGAAGGCGTAACTTTTATTTTCGCTGTAGTATTTTTGCCACTGCCATGTCGTGGAGACGCTGTGTGTTTCGTTGCAAAAGCCAAACTACTTTGTTTTGCATTTCAAAAAAGGACACAACTAGAAATCAGTGGTTAAGTTTTATTTACAACACTGTTCCAGAACAGTACAACCCAAATATTCGAGTGTGTGCAGTGCATTTTATGGAGGAAAGTTTCCTGAACCTGGTAAGGTGCGTAACATTTCCGTCACACGTTTGAGGTATTCGGCCAATCACATCGCACTAGATAGCTGGCCAATCAGGGCACACCGCGCTTTTCAGAACGATGAGCTTTGTAAAAATCTACGTGTTTCAGAAAGGCGGGGCAGTCTCTTCCTCCGGGATATAATTTCATTTGTAAATCCCGTGCTACTGATCGGGGAGGGGGTTTGGCGATACTCTGTAAGGAGAAATGGATAGTATCTCGGTTAACTGTGTCTACATACTCTTCTTTTGAATACACTGCCCTAAAGATTAACGGGGCAGTTCCTACTATTCTCACTACTATTCTGATTTTTTATTTTATTTTTTGCTGATTAACTTTCCAACTTTTCCAGCAAAGCTGATTTCTCTACTGCTGATGCATTGGTTTCCTTTTATAATAATGAACTAACTGAGATTTTGGATGTTTTTGCACCTGTGAAAACTCACAATCAGTAAAAACTGATTGTTTCTTTTACTCTCTCTTCTCCCTGATTTACCTCTGATTTGCATCTACTTAAAACTAAAGGCCATAGGCAAGAGCGCCTGTATGCCAAATCCGGTCTTACTGTACATAAAGAAATGCTTGCTGACCATATCCAGCATTACAAAGATGCATTGTCCAAAGCTAAATCAAACTATTATTCTTAAATAATTGGAGAAAGGAAATATAGTTCTTTATGACTTTCTTTGAGTCTAAGATTAAAAAGATTCATCAGTAATTCATCAGTCAAGATTTTCAAGTAATTTAGGCTACGATTACAGTTATCTTGTCTCCTATGTGACCCTCCGCTCTACTTTTACTACTTTCATACCAACTGTTGCAGAGATATTGTGTCATATCCGGAAATCTAAACCTACCACTCAAGTTTACGATCATCTCTCCAATAATAAATAGTTTGAGCAATTTCAATCTGGCTTTCGTCCTCACCATAGTACAGAGACTGCTCTTGTTAACATTACTAAGGATCTGTTATTGGCAGCTGATTCTGGTTTATTAACAATACTTGTTCTTCTCGACCTGAGTGCATCCTATGATACCATCTCGCATAAGATACTTCTGGACAGATTAGTTTCTATGGATCACTGGCACCCCCCTGTCCTGGTTTAGGTCATATCTCACTAGTCGCACTCAGTTTGTTCAAATTAAAAATTTTCTATCAAGACCATCTATAGTTACCGCTGGTGTCCCTCAGGGTTCTGTTTTGGGCCCACTGCTATTCATCATCTATTTACTCCCTCTTGGCCATATTTTCAGGAAATATGGTATCCATTTTCACTGCTATGCCAATGACACCCAGCTCTACCTGTCTTCCAAACCCTCTAGCTCTTTTCCTCCACCTTCCTTGACCAGATATTTAACTGAAATTTCTAAAACTCAACAGTTATAAAACTGAGGTCTTACTCATTGGTACAAGATCTACTCTGACTAAATCTTATTGTTTTTCTGTGGATATCGATCATAACGCAATTGGTCCTTCTCAGCAGGTTAGGATTCTGGGAGTCATTCTGGATAGCACACTGTCCTTTGAAGCTCATGTTAATAATATAACATGCACTGCATATTTCCACCTGCGTAATATTAATAGTCTCCATCCCTCTCTCACAACGAATACTACTGCAATTGTTATTCTTGCACTGTTTACCTCACGTATTGATTATTGTAATGCTCTCCTTACTGGCCTTCCTTCTTAACTTCTCCATAAACTCCAGTTAGTTCAGAACTCGGCAGCCCGTGTTCTTTCTAGGACTTCATCTATTGAGCACATTTCTCCAGTTCTCCAACATCTACACTGGCTCCCAGTGAAGTATCGCATCGATTTTAAAATTTTGATTCTCACATTTAAGGCACTTCACAACCTTGCTCCACCGTACCTTACTGACCTTCTCCACATCTATACTCCTTTGCACACTCTCAGATCTTCATTCTCGATTTCTCTTGTGTCGCTGCGTATACACTTAAGCACCATGGGAGCAAGAATTTTTAGTTTTGCGGCCCCTAACCTATGCAACTCCCTCCCAATTTATGCAACAGTGAGAGTCTGCATATTTTTAAATCTCGTCTTAAGACTCATATCTTTACCCAGGCTTTTTTATGACTTGCTCTTATTAAGCCTCTACCGTATTTATGATGTATGTATGCAGTTGTGCTGTTGAATTTTGTAAAACAATCTTGTTTTCCCTTTAAATTAAGATTATTTTTCGGAACCCTCTGGCAGATATTTTTTCTCGCTTTACATTATTCAGAAAACAAGACTTGATATTTTCATTCATTTTCCTTCTCATGAAATGTATCTTGATTTAGGAATGTTTAGATATTTGTGCTGGAAAACGACAAATATATTCAGTAAGATTATCATTTTGTGACAATGAGCTCTTCTTTGTGAAGAGAGTGAAAAAGGTTTTGTCGGAGGTCAGTTTTGTTGTTTATGTGCCAAAAATTAATGACTTATAATCACTTACTTTTTTTGTATATTCTACAGTCACAAATAGTCTTGTGAATTATTTTCATGCTTGGTGATGTAAAACAAGGAGCAAAAGAGCATGAAGAATATGTGATGTTTGTATGAAGTCCAGCAGTAATCTGTGCGTAATCTCATTATATGAAATCAGAACCGCATTCAAGAGAACTGAACTTCGGTCCGCTGTGACGTACCTGTGATGTAATTAATATTCTGTGTGTTTTTGAGGTACTAAATAAATGTGATTGTGTTCAATGCAGTTACAGGTTGATCCTGACACACAAAAAATAGTATTCTTCCTTGTTTTTCAGTTGAAATATCTAAACATTCTTCAATCAATAAACACATTTCAAGAAAAAATAACAAGGGATAACAAGGGAAAGCAAATAATCAAATCAAACAAATAAAAGTTTTTATAATTTTCTTGTTTTATGCATAAATTATCTTATTTATATTTTCTGTTTTCACTTGAATTTCAGTTAAAGTTTTAGTATAGCTTTATATATTATGTGTGTTTGTGTGTGTGTGTGTGCATGTGTGTGTGTGTGTGTGTGTGTGTGTGGAAAAAGCTATGGAAAAAATTGAGACCACTTGAAAATTCTCAGTTTTTCTGGACTTACGCTTTATAGTTATGTGTTTGAGTCAAACGTACTTTTTGTTTTATTCTGTAAACTACTGATGACATTTCTTCCAAATTTAAAATAAAAATGTTGTCATTTAAAGCATTTTTTGACAATTGGTCAAAATAACAAAAAAGATTCCATGTTTTCAAGAAAAGAAAGTGCTCTAATTGACAATATTTTTATTTGAAATTTGGAAGAAATGTTATCAGACTTTTATAGAATAAAACAATTTTACTCAAACCCATACCAAGTAAATCCTGAGCATCTGAGAATTTTCAAGTGGTCTCTTAAAAGCTTTTTTCCAAAGCCATATATATATATATAGTTTTATTTCATGTAATGTTTATTTTATTTCAGGTAATGATTTTTTTATGGTTTTAGTTTTAACTAATAATAATCAGCCTGTTGTGAATGCACATTTTGGCAAATGCATTTGGTCGTCCATGTATTATATTCTAAATATTGCAGAAATACTATGAGTAGTATGATAGCATGCCATTTTGAACACATCCATATGAATTTCCCAGATGTTTTAAAACTGCAATCAAGCAAATGAATGCAGATTCAGAAATGTAGTTCTGGCCTTTGATTTATGATACTGAATAATGAACACAGAGCTAAGATAAAATCCCAATTAAACCTGCATTTGCAAGGACTAATTCTCATTGTTATAGTGTATACAAACAAAACTAATCAAAGAGCCGCTACAATCAAACTTTACTAGTTAGCGGTGACAAACAGAGGTCGCATGATCGCACAGATGTGCTTCTGTAGTTTTTTTAAGGAGCGGCTTTTAATGATTTCCAGTTTGATTAATCAGATCCTAATCATTTCATCAGATAAGGGCTCTTGGTTATGAGGTTTAATGCAGCAGGCTCCGCCTCCTCGTAAAATCTGACAAAATCAGCGACGCTTGATTAATAACTCCAGACATGATGCAATCTTCATCTTTATTAAGATGTTGAAAGCTCTGCAGCTCGGCCAGATGATGTGACCACACGGCTTTTCCTAACCGGAGAGCAAAGAAGAAAAGCGTAGGAAAAAGGAAAAATGTGAGGTATTTGAGCGAGCGAGCGAGGGAGAGGAAGAAAGACACAGTGTTGGCCCAGGAATAATTAACAAATAGAGTACAGATGGCAAAGACAGATGGTTTCATTTGGGCCGTCCTGCGGATGGAAGGCCGAGGGCTGATGATAATGCATTCTGCACTCAGACACTGGACAAACGTCCTCTAGAAATACTGATCAAACGTGCTGCATGCAAAGACTGACAAAATGACAGTGTTGTTGCTGTCTAAAGTTCAGCGGATAGTGATGTTTAAGTGTAAAATGTGAAGTACTTTGTCATATATCAGTTTATTCGTCCTCTTCCTCCTCCTTCTTCTTGTGAGGTTTCATAGCAGTAGTTAGTGAATAAAGCAAAGATTATTAGAGTATGTTTTATGAGGAAAATACAATTTCAGTTTTTCTACTTCAAAATTTCATGTTTAATTCAATGTGTTACTTGCTTGTTTGTGAAATTTACTAGCAATTTCTGAGTGAATTTTTTTTTATGCAGTTTAAATGGATAATTCACCCAAAAATTACAATTTGCTGTTAATTTACTCACCCTCAGGTGATTCATTAAATGGAAATCAATGACTTCTGACACTTTGAGAGTCAAAAAAAAGCATATCAAGGAGCACTAAATTAATACCCGTGGCTCCTGACGATATATCGAGGTCTTATGAAGCGAAACAATCGGTCTGTGCAAGAAACTGAACATTGTTTACAGCATTACTTGTAATCCAGAGCCTCAGGCAAACGGTCCAGAGTGATGTCTGGTTCATGAATGAATCATTCTTTTGAACCGGTTCTTTTTAGTGAACTAGATGAACCAGTTCACCAAATCGGACCGAAAATCAGCCACTGGAACGTAAACATAAACTTTGCTGTGGTTATGACAGTCAGTGCATATGCTATATTCAGTCTGAATCAACATTTTATTGCGATGATGATTTATGTCTTTGTGCCACTCAAAAGCTTGAGTTTTTTTTTTCCACAAAAATATTGTTCAGCACAACTGTTTTCAACATTGATAATAATCAGAAATGTTTCTTGAGCAGCAAATCAGCATATTAGAATGATTTCTGAAGATCATGTGACACTGAAGACTGGAGTAATGATGCTGAAAATACAGCTGCGCATCATAGGAATATATTACATTTGAACAGATATTCACATAGAAAACAGCTATTTTAAATTCTAATATTATTTCCAATTTTTACTGATTTTACTGTATTTTTGATAAAAAAAATTAAAAAAAAATGCAACCTTGGTGGGCAGAAAAGTCTCTTTCCAAAACATTAAAAAATATTACCAACCCCAAACCTTCGAACTGTTCAATTCAGCCAAAAATGAAAAATCTTCATTTACTCCTCGTGTCGTTCCAAACCTGTATGACTTTCTTTCTATATATTTTGAAGAACACTGGCGTCCAACAACACTGACCTTCAAAATGTCCTTTGTTAATGAAGAGCTTTCATCTCTGGCTAAACTATCCCGTTAACTCTTGACATTTTGAATGATATTCATTTATAAGAAATGATTCACGTGTGAAACCGATCCGGTGTCCGTATCAGCTAAGAGGTTTTGGGTTACCGTGAGATAAAGTGAGTGAGTGACGCTAGTTATTTATTTAACAGGCGGTGGGTTTCTCTCAACCTTTGACTGCTTTAAAGAAGCGATCGCTTCTTGAAATGCTGGAAGTGTGTCAGCACATGTTGCTCATTTAGCCGATGTGATTATAAGAGGTTTTTGCCTGAACGTGTGAATCAGTGGCATGGATTTTTACACCCGTGATGTCTTCCTGATGGCGCTTGAAAGGCTTCAGGAGCGACACGTTCTCAGAAACGTCTTGGATAATTCGATCCAGGTCGGTTTTAGCAGAAGAAATCACATTCAAATCAAAGCTGTAATGACAGCTGTAGGCACCTGAAAAGAGCCTTTATCCTCAATTAGGGGCTTGTCAGCAGAGAAAACACACCTTTAAATTGCACACAATTCTCTCACAGTTGTACCCGAGCCGTTCGTCCTGAGCTCCCACAGACAGCCGAGCAATTTGCCGTAATCCGTATTGATGGCTCCTCGATGACCTCATCGCGCTGGAGCGGCCCGGGATTTTCTCCGAGACGGCCAATCTAAACAAGAGATTTAACTTTATGTGTGGGACTGAAGCCACTGCGGCGGCGTGATGAATGCGGCGCAGATATGAGCCCATGCAGAATGCGTTTCAAGGTGTCTTGTGCAGGTTTGCTGTGTGGAATATCAACCTCCTACAGCAAACTTCATCTTTTCTTTGTTGTTTCGCACTGCTCTGGGCAATTTCCGAGCACTTACGCTCTAAACCCTCCGCACACACGATAAACGTTTACGGTTTTCCCAGCACGCCGACAAATGGCTCCGTTGCCCGTTCTTTGATTGGAGCAACACCAGCTGGGTCCGTTTTTATTTCTTTGCTTAATTAACGCTCTGCGCTTCTGAGACCTTCGAGAGGTTTGAAGCCACTGGCGTCTGAAGTTTTTTTTCAAAACAGCTTTAACTTCTTTCACGTCACCCTCGAGATGCACAATACACTCTAAAAAATGCTGGGTTGTTTCAACCCAACTTTGGGTAAAAATGGACTAACCCAACTTTTGGTTAAAAATGTAATGTAAAAATTTAACCCAGCGGTTGGGTTAGTCCATATTTGACCCAAAGTTGGGTTGAAACAACCCAGCATTTTTTAGTGTAGAAACAGTAGTTCCCATACAGCCAAAAAAAAAAAAAACATGATGAACCAAAGCCCATCACAAGCAGCTTTTAAATAATAACATATATAGAAGGTGCACAGTGTCATTCACACAAACACTAAACACCATCATGGTAACTCACATGAAACTGAAATAATGCAATAAACATTCATTTAACAACATTAGGTGTAACACACAACCCTAATATACAAAACTGATAAGAAAAAACTAAGAAGAAACGTAGTTATTTCAACAAAAAAACATCAAATTTGAAATGTAACGCAGGGAATTCTGGGAATGTCAATTTACGGTTATTCACTGTAAATTATACAGTCTTTTTCACTTACAAAAACGGTATACTACCGTAAAATTAATGTCCAATACATGTAATGTCCAATACAGTTTTTCACCGTATATAGTAGGGGAATTTACCATTAACCATTTAACAGGTTTTTACTGTAGCATTTTTACAGTCTTTTACCGTTAAATTCAAGGTCATTTTTTACAGTGTATGGGTTAAGAAAATCCAATATAGAAGAGTATGATAAATGCAAATGTATTCTCTGACATTTGAAAACCAAGCGTCACATTTTGTGTTTTCCTGCCTCGGGTCGGTTTATCCTGCTAATTTAGCGGTTCCTAGAGCTTAACCTTTCTGCAGTGTTTGTGAACCTGACACTTTAGTGACCTTCACGTTAACTATTCCTCGTTACTCTTGCACTCTCTGGATGCGGCTCTCATCGCCTCCATTCACATGCTGAAACAAATCGAGCAGAATCATTCATAAAAGCCAGTCGGAAGCATAAGGATACGTGTTCCCAGCGCAGCTTTATTAAAATGCATATGTTTAATTTATGATCCAGGAATTTCAAAGGGGATCAGCTGTCTGGGAATGAAGTCCGACATTCCTTCGCCATATGTATTCCCTCCTGCGTTTTCATTCATCCCAGCCGCTGTCTACATCACAAGAGCGCGACGTGTCGAGAGAAATCCCACCTGAAGCTGAAAAATCATAATGCATTACTCTGAAAAGCACAATACTGGCTCAGCTTCACAATTCACCAAAGTTTCCCCAAGGAAAAATACTCCTCTGTTCGTGATGATTGATTTGAGTGCTCTTAGTGTTTAGGAAGTAAGGAGTGCTGGAGTCACTTTTGATAGGTTAATAGTTTTTTTCCCCCCTAGTTGTGCTGTTGTTATGTGTTTTTTTTCCTGAATCAAAATATTATTATTAAAATATTAATATTTTTGTATTTTTATAGTATAATAATATTATTTTAATATGTAATATATCAATCTTAATATTTATATTTTAGAATACAA
>NW_015647500.1:48794-54273 GCF_001515625.1 Sinocyclocheilus rhinocerous
CATTTTCTCAGTTTAAACATTTGATATGTCATCTATGTTGTATTCTGAATAAAATATTGAAATTTGAAACTTCCACATTGCATTCTGTTTTTATTCACAATTTGTACAGTGTCCCAACTTTTTTGGAATCGGGTTTGTATATATATATATATATTAGATTCATATTATATTTTGTTATACTGTACTATAATATTATATATAATATGGATAGGTTAATACATTTATATTATGCTTATATACTTAAATTATAAATTTTTTTAAAATATATTGTATTAAACTGTAACATTTATCAAAATATTATACTACCATATTATATTTATATTATACTTATATTTACTTTATGGCTTATGGTAATACATTTTATTGCAGTTTTTATCCAGTTATGTGATTTGCAATGCTTCACAACATGAGTAGTGTTATTTCCACATAAATTATATCTGTTTAGTTCATAATGATTTTTTTTAGTGTTTTTAGGAAGAATGTTGGAACAAATTTTTTTTTCCCCCAAAAAAATGTAGCATCTGATTTGCAAATGAATCATTCTTTTGAGCCGGTTCTGTTTAATGACACAGTTGAAATAATTGATTCACATCACTCAAGTGGAAAAATTATTTTCAAAACTAAAATACAGTGCATTTAGCTACATATTTATTTCACTGTAACTTTGAAATGCATCGCATGGGAACCATGTCACGAGAAGTGCTTCTTTATTTCACATCTCTGTGTTAAATGCGAGTGTAACGGGTTAATTCTCTCAGTGCTCCTGGGCCTATTTAGCATCACATCTATTGGAAAGCTGTCATCGCTCACTGTGTTTTTACAGTACCAATAGCAGGTGGGCCACTGTCTGGACCGCAGGCCTCCGGCTAAGGCTTTATTACACCCATATTTCAAAACATCTTATGTGTGAACCGTAGAGGAGGGAGGGCTGTCTGAAAACCATCCTGAGTTCAGTAAAACACTCGTTTGTGTTGTTCTGCAGTTTGAATCGTACTGCGTAACGTCACTCAATCACATCCTCCTGCTAATCTTCCCGCCGTCACCCGGCGTCGTTCATCTCACCAGTCTCCAGAAATTAAAGCAGGCACTTTTCCTCCATCTGATTTGTGAGTTTACCCGCAGCGCTCGCCTTCTTTGATCAAAACAAGGAGATGTTAAGGATTTGAAGGCATGCTGTGTGGTTAAAGAGTCTCTCCTGGGGCGACAATTAACACTCGCCATTCTCGAGCGATAGTTCATGCCGATCATACCGGGAGACGGCGGTTGTGATGCTTGAATCCCAGTTTTAATTACCATTAAGGCTAGAAGCAGGCCAAGTAAAAAAAAAAGAAAATTAAATACTTTAAAAATGCAGTGGAAAGATGAGATTGCTTGATATTAACAGCTCTTAAATAGGGACTTGCTGTTGAGATGCTGTTTGATTATGATGCAGATTATGTAATGCATGACTCTAATTCTGTACAGTCTTGGAAACTTATTTAAGAGGTCAAGATACACACAGCACAACAGTGACTGCATACCTTTTTTTTTTCCGACTTCAAGAAGTACAGTATTTTGTTTATTTATTTAAAAAAAAATAGAATAAAAAAAAAGAGTTTTAATGCATGAACTAAATCAACCAGGTCTAACATTAATCAAAATATTTCAAACTTTGACTTAAAGTACATATCTAAAAAGAAATACCCTTTAATTATTCTATGAGGAAATTAAACTACTCACTTCCTACACTCAAATGTGTATATATGTAAATGTATGTATGTACAAAAAATATTATATTATTTACATTATATTTATATATTATTATTATACATTTATATATATATAATTAATATTTATAAATAATATTGTATCAAATATTATATAAATAATATTTTTTTTGCGTTTTACTATACTTTTTTTTGTCTTTTTGTCATTTTGTATTCAATTGTCATTCGCAAAACTTCATTAGTTTAAAACTTTTATTTCATTATATGTTACTATATATGTGTTATATTTTTTGACTATATTTTTATGTTACTATACTTTTGTGTCATATGTAATTTTTTATTCAACTGTCATTGGCAAAGCTAACAAGATTTTAAACTATATTTATACTTTATTTATATATATATATATATATAAATGTTTATACATTATATATTTTACTATGTTTTATTTGTTTTATTTGAATATCTTTTTTTATATTATATGTTTTATTTTATTATACCTTTGTTTTATTCAATTGTGTAATTTGCAAAGCTTTATAAGATGCATAAAACAATTGAAGTACACTTTTTTCCCCCAAGCTAATGTTTTTCAAATCAAATTTTGGTATGCACTATCATTAAAAATCAGTTAATCTATACAGAAAATGAAAAGGATTTTAACTGGAAGCAGATCGTTGTACATTATGACTATTATAGTCACAGTTAGACTGTGTGAGGCATGGCGTGTAGCAAACTGACTTTATTTACAATATAGCACAACCTCAAGTTAATTAATAGGTATTTTCCATTCTGTTTTTCTTTGTGAGGTTGCATTATTTTTTATAGTTGCATTAGATTTTTAAGCACAAACGTCATTAACACATTTTATCTCCAGCAAACTGGTAACCTAGAACAGCCGGCGTCCATGAAAAATGAGCAAAATAAAGTCAGCCGGAGAGCACTATCAGTGTCAAGTGTGATATCTATGAGAGGATGTTTGGTCTGGCCTCGCAAAAGCATTTTAACATTCTCACAATAACAGGCTGGAATTAAAGGAGAGGCTAATATTAAGGAATAATTCAAGACAGTTATATGCCGTTATCAGCATATGTTGAAGTAGATTTGTCTCTTGTCGTCTCTGAGAGAATATGCGCCATTAATGCAGCGCCAGATGCCGAAAGCGCCGTCAGTTTGTACTTTTTTTACTTTCACTTTGTATAATTGACTGAGATTAAACGTTCACCGGCTTTGTACGTTGCTTAACATCAGCCTTCATGGTTTAAAACTGCGCTACGCCACTGATCGACATCTGTCATGATTGTATCTCTTTTTCATAACCGTATGCTCATAAACCTTTGCACAGACAGACCAGTACAGTTTGATCGAGTGCCTTAAAATGGCACAGAAATTTATATTCTGCTGTCACTTCCTTAAAATATGGCTGCAGAATGAGCAATTACAGTCTCATTCTCAGACCATTGTGTTTGGTCATTTAGTTCTGACTCCATTCAGACAAAACGCTTTATCACAAGACACTAGCCTCTTTTAATTGCCAATTATTTTTCTGCAATGTAATGAATATCCTTTTATTCACTTTTTATTTGTCTCAATGATAGATCAATTATTTTTTATAGGCTAGTGATGTTGTGATATTTGTAAGTTCAGACAAAATGGCCTCTCGTTTCATTACAGTGATGATAACAGAATGAATAGTTCACAGTTTCTCAGCGTTTATTGCCATGAAAGCTCTTTTGAGTCCATTAAACCTTGAGACAGTAGATCTTTATTGTGGAAATATTTGTAATGGACTACAAAGGGCCAATCTATGGAAGCTTGTTTCCGCCACAGGATAAAAAAATTAAAAAGGTAATTGCATTATTTTTATCTCATAATTCAGATACAAACTCAGATATAAACAAAGAATTGCAAGATATAAACTCAGAACTATGAGGTATAAACTCAAATATCAACTCAGAATTGCGAGATATAAATTTAGAATTGTGAAACTAACTCAGAATTTCGAGATATAAATTTAGAATTTCAAGATATAAACTCAGAACTATGAGATATCAACTCAGATATAAACAGAATTTCGAGATATAAACTCAGAACTATGAGATATCAACTCAGATATAAACTCAGAATTTTGAGATATAAACTTAGAACTATGAGATATAAACTCAGAAATTGCAAGATATAAACTCAGAACTATGAGATATAAACTCAGAAATTGCAAGATATAAACTCAGAACTATGAGATATAAACTCAGAAATTGCAAGATATAAACTCAGAACTATGAGATATAAACTCAGAAATTGCAAGATATAAACTCAGAACTATGAGATATAAACTCAGAAATTGCAAGATATAAACTCAGAACTATGAGATATAAACTCAGAAATTGCAAGATATAAGCTCATAACTATGAGATATAAACTCAGATATAAACTCAGAATTGCAAGATATAAACAGAACTATGAGATATAAACTCAGAAATTGCAAGATATAAACTCAGAACTATGAGATATAAACTCAGAAATTGCAAGATATAAACTCAGAACTATGAGATATAAACTCAGAAATTGCAAGATATAAACTCAGAACTATGAGATATAAACTCAGAAATTGCAAGATATAAACTCATAACTATGATATATAAACTCAGAAATGTGCAAGATATAAACTCATAACTATGAGATATAAACTCAGAAATGGAGTTTCGCAACTCAGAATTGCAAGATATAAACAGAACTATGAGATATAAACTCAGAAATTGCAAGATATAAACTCATAACTATGATATATAAACTCAGAAATTTGCAAGATATAAACTCATAACTATGAGATATAAACTCAGAAATGGAGTCTTGCAACTCAGAATTGCAAGATATAAACAGAACTATGAGATATAAACTCAGAAATTGCAAGATATAAACTCATAACTATGAGATATAAACTCAGAAATTGCAAGATATAAACCCAGAACTATGAGATATAAACTCAGATATAAACTCAGAAATTGCAAGATATAAACGTATAACTATGAGATATAAACTCAGAAATGGCAAGATATAAGCTCATAACTATTAGATATAAACTCAGAAATTGCAATATATAAACTCATAACTATGAGATATAAACTCAGAAATTACAAGATATAAGCTCATAACTATGAGATTAAGGGCCCTATTTTAACGATCTAAGCATATGTTCTAAAGCACACGATGCAGGTGCACTCAGGGCGTGTCCGAATCCACTCTTGCTAGTTTAACGACGGGTTGTCCCTATTCTCTTAATGAGTAATGGGTGTTTTTTGGGCGTAACGTGCAATAAACCAATCAGAGTCTCATCTCCCATCCCCTTTAAAAGCCAGTTGCGCTTGCCCTATGGTGGGTTCGCTATTTACATGGCGGAATGTAATTTTTCATATTTAAAAATGTTTGTGTGCTGCTGCGCGTCCCTGTGTGTATAATAAGCAAAGTGTACGTGCGTTGTGCACCCGCCTATAGGCACATATTACTAACGCGCTCTTTAAATAACAAATGCCGGGTGTATGATAGGGCCCATAAACTCAGATATAAACTCAGAAATCGCAAGATATAAACTCAGCACTGAGATATAAACTCAGAATTGCAAGATATAAACTTAGAACTATGAGATATAAACTCAGATATAAACTCAGAAATCGCAAGATATAAACTCAGAATTGCGAGAATTAAACTCAGACTTGCAAAAAAATCAACTCAGATATAGTCTGATATATATATATATATATATATATATATATATATAT
>NW_015647500.1:54407-58762 GCF_001515625.1 Sinocyclocheilus rhinocerous
TATATAAACAGAATTGCAAGAAGGAAGATACTTTTATGTTTCGTCAATTTATATTCAGCATCCACACAGTTATATCTCACTTATCAGAATTGTGAGGAAAAAAAGAACTGTGAGATAAAAATCAATCACTTTTTATTTTGTATTCCTTGGCAGAATCGGGCTTCTATTCAAAATCCTTTAATGAAGATTATTATTATTTTATTTTTACTGTTAAAATACATTCCTGACATATGGGACGTGTAAACCTCATGTACAAGTCGATACGTCTATTTATTTTATTTTGCAATCCTAACTATACACCAGTTGCATTTTATTTTTTTGCATTCAGATTTGCGAGACCTGAGAGTTGTTTTGGGGTTGAGAAGCGCAGCTCTGATTTCCAGCTGTTCTCAGAGCTTCAGCAGCTGGTGTTTCTCTGTGTCCATTGGTGAGTTCACTGACCAATGCATCACACGCCGACATAAAGAAACAAACGCTTTATTACAGACCAAATAAATAGTGTGGTTGCAGAGGGACCTGATTGTGGGTGCATACGGAATGTGTTTGGGAAAAAACATTAGTGAAGATGTATTAAATAGAGTAAGCGTTATCTGTTCTGCTGAGATATAGAGTGTCAGTGATACAGAGCAGCTGGAGTTACAGGAAGTGAATTCATTTTCATTTAGTGCCTAACAGAGACACAAACGCTGTGGCCTCAGTGTGTTTGTGGATGTGCTGTATGCACATCCACAAACCGTGCCTGAGTAAAGACATACAGGGAAACTGTAAATGTTAACCAGGGCTCTGCCTGGTTAATTTGAACTGAATCGGCCACAAGAGGAAGAGAAATCTGCTTAATTAGAAATTTAACACAGCAGATGCATTCTGGGAAATGAAGTGTTCTCCCACCCTGATCCACAAAATTTGTTTATTAAATATGATGATTTAGATCTATCTATCTATCTATCTATCTATCTATGGTTTTATCGTTCTATTATTCTATCTATCATTCTACCATTGGGGCATTCTGGATGGTTACTGTGATGTTCTGGGTGGTTGCTAGGGCGTCCTGGGTGGTCGCGAAGGTGTTCTGGTTAGTTGCTAAGGTGTTCTGGGTTGTTGCTAGGTGTTTGTGGATGTGCTGTATGCAGTGAGCCGTGCCTGAGTAAAGACATACAGGGAAACTGTAAATGTTAACCAGGGCTCTGCCTGGTTAATTTGAACTGAATCGGCCACAAGAGGAAGAGAAATCTGCTTAATTAGAAATTTAACACAGCAGATGCATTCTGGGAAATGAAGTGTTCTCCCACCCTGATCCACAAAATTTGTTTATTAAATATGATGATTTAGATCTATCTATCTATCTATCTATCTATCTATGGTTTTATCGTTCTATTATTCTATCTATCATTCTACCATTGGGGCATTCTGGATGGTTACTGTGATGTTCTGGGTGGTTGCTAGGGCGTCCTGGGTGGTCGCGAAGGTGTTCTGGTTAGTTGCTAAGGTGTTCTGGGTTGTTGCTAGGGCATTGCTAGGGTGTCCTGGGTGGTTGTGAGGCTGTTATGGGTAGTTGCTAGACCATTGCTAGGTAGTTACTAGGGCATCATGGGTGGTTGCTAGGGTGTTATGGATGGTTTCTAGGGCATCCTGGGTGGTTGCTAGCGTTTTCTGGGTGGTTGCTAGAACATTGCTAGGTAGTTACTAGGGCATCATGGGTGGTTGCTAGGATGTTCTGGACAGTTTCTAGGGCATCCTGGGTGGTTGCTAGGGTATTCTGGATGGTTGCTAGAACATTGCTAGGTAGTTACTAGGGCATCATGGGTGGTTGCTAGGATGTTCTGGACAGTTTCTAGGGCATCCTGGGTGGTTGCTAGGGTATTCTGGATGGTTGCTAGAACATTGCTAGGTAGTTACTAGGGCATCATGGGTGGTTGCTAGGATGTTCTGGACGGTTTCTAGGGCATCCTGGGTGGTTGCTATGGTATTCTGGGTGGTTGCTAGGGTGTTCTGAGTGGTCTGTCTATCCCTCTATCTAGAACCTTCACGCTTCAAGGTTTTTTTTCCCACTTTTTTCACTTTTTAAAACATGTTGAGCCAATATCTAAAGTTTACTGCCTCAATTTAAATTAAATTCAAATTCACAAAGGAATATTGGAATTTGAATTCATTCTCCATTCAAATCTGAAGACAGATTGGCAAATAGTTCACAAACCTGTTTTTTTTTTTTTTTAAAGCACCCATTCAAATTGAAAACACTACCACCAGTAGTGTTGGGCAATATGCTCCATAGTCATATCATCCTATCATCAGCCTGTGAGATTGCGATACACGATTTTATCGTGCTAATTTATTTAATTATTTACTTACTTAGTTTCATAGCTGGAGAGTGAACCAACTCCAGGGTAAGGCTAAAAGCAGCCTAATGTTAGTGTAAATTACTAGCCTGATAATAATAATGATAATAATAATAATCGTCTTGCTATCGGTGAATGTTGAGTAATTTGTGAAAGCGGATTAAGGAAATAAGGATACAGTAACATGTAATACTCTTAGCCCGCTGGTAATGCTCACTAATGCTAATGTAATATGTGTTATGTAAACTGAGTTAGCAGACACATAAACAAGTTCATAAACCCTCAAATGGCCATGTGGAAAAGAATAGGTTTGTTGTAGTGAAGTAAAGGAAATATTCTTGCAGGAAGATTAACGCTGAGATATTGTGTTGGTGGCCTTTAACTTAGACGAGATTTTTAAAAAGGACTGGAAGATAATTTGACATGCACTTCATTGCTGGCAATTCTTTTGGAGCTCCTTAAAGGGATAGTTCACCCATAAATGAAAATGTGCTGTTAATTTACTCACCCTCAGGCCATCCAAGATGTAGGTGACTTTTTTTCTTCTGTAGAACAGTAAAGAAGATTTTTAGCTGGTCCTTGGTGATTCACAAAATGCAGCGGCTGCCATCACTCTGAAATCTGATTATTTTCCGCAAACTGGTTCTTTCGGACAGTTTGTTTCAATGAACTGGTTCAATTCACTAGTTCGTTTACGTAATCAATTATGTAATCAGTACGAACTGGACGTCACTCCGGACCATTTGCCTGAGGCTCTGGATTACAGGTAAAAATGCCCAGACCAAACGTTTCACTTCATAAGACCTCAATATATCGTCAGGAGCCACGGGTATTAATTTTGTTTTGCCTGATATGCTTTTTTTTATTCTCAAAAACAGGCAGCCACTGACTTGCATTTTATGAATCACCAAGGACCACAGTTTCAGCTAAAAATCTTCTTGGCCACCTACATCTTGGATGACCTGAGGGTGAGTACATTTTCATTTTGGGTGAACTATCCCTTTACTTAGACAAGACTTTAAAAAAGGGCTGGAAGATAAATTGACATGCACTTCTTTGCTGGCACAGCTTTGGAAAAACTCCTTAACACATCTTATTGGCCAGGCAAGGTCTTTTGCTCTCAGAGAGCCGGCAGCTGCCTGTGAGACTCTTTATCATCAGCATTCAGCCAAGGGAGGCGTCAGAGGAAATATATCCAATTAGATCACTCCGATCGATCTCTGCCTGTGTTTGCAACATGCTCGAGTCAGGCGATCTTTCCTGTAGCGTAACACAACAGGCTGATTTGATTAGCGACGGACTGAAGTACATTTAGCCTGACAGTAAAATTTCAAAACCGATATGTGATGAATGAAATGACAATAAGTAAAGGTAAACAATGAACTGGACGAGATCAGTTAGGAACATTACATGTGGTGGACACCGGGTGCTTTTTAATATGTTGCTCTGCGGTTGCTAAAGTGTTTTTGATTGATTCAAGGATGTGGGTGGTTGCTAGGATATTCTGGGTGGTTACTGGGGTGTTATGGGTGGTTGCTAGGGTGTTTTGAGTGCTTGCTAGGGCGTTTTGGGTGGTTGCTATGGCATTCTGGATGGTTGTAAGGGTGTTCTGGGTGGTTGCTATGGCATTCTGGATGGTTGTAAGGGTGTTCTGGGTGGTTGCTAGGACATTGTTAGGGTGTTCTGGTGGTTGCTAGGTCATTCTGGGTTGTTATGGTGTTGTATACAGCTGGCCCTGTATCGATATTGTGGCACGTGTGCAGCAGTGGACCGCGCTTAATTTGAATACAAGAACAACGTTTAAAATTGAGCAGAAAAGTGCGAGGTTTCTAAAAAATAATGAATAGAGCATAATATATAGGCTATAACAAGGTTTAATCTGGCCGCAGAGGAACTCAACTGGGTTGCCTGATATAAAGAGACGTAGTCCCCGAAACAGAGCTTCCCACTTGCGCAATACGGAAATATCTGCTAAATGTGCTACTTATCTTTGTCAACCTGGCAACCATGTGCACGTGC
>NW_015647500.1:58823-72238 GCF_001515625.1 Sinocyclocheilus rhinocerous
GTGAGTGCGCGCGCAGCGTGATCTGTGTGAGTGACTGAGCCGGCGTGTGTGTGTGCGTTAGATACAGAAGACAGCGCATTAGTTTAGCGTGATACGTATCGTGACTTTGCTGGTGATACACAGCCCTAGTGGTTGCTAGGGCATTCTTGGTGGTTTTTCTAGGTGGTTGCTAGAGTATTGCTAGGAAGTTACTAGGTCATTCTGGGTGGTCACTAGGGTGTTCTGGGCGGTTGCTAGGATGATCTGGGAGGTTGCTATGGCATCCTGAGTGGTTGTTTGGGGGTTTAAGGTGGTTGCTAGGGTGCTCTGGACTGTTGCTAGGGTGTTTTGGGTGGCCACTATGGTGTTTTTGGGGATTTCTAAGGTGTTCTAGGTGGTTGATAGGTAGTTGCTAGTGTGTCTTCATTGTTTACTAGGACGTTTTGGGTGGTTGCTAGGGTATTTTTATTACTGCACTGAAAAAAATGCTTTTCTTACTTAGATTTTTTGTCTTGTTTTCAGCCAAAATATCTAAAGGATTTTCTAGACAAGTAAAAATTATTGTCTTGTTTTCAGAAAAAACAAGTCAAAATTAAGTGAGTTTTTGCTTAGAACAAGCAAAATAATCTGCCAATGGGGTAAGCAAAATAATCTTATTTCAAACAGAAAACAATTTCTTGATTTAAGAATTTTTAGATATTTTGCCTGGAAACAAGACAAAAAAATCTAATTAAGAAAAGCATTTTTTTGCAGTGTGTTTTGTGTGAAAAGTCCACCCTCAAATCTTAAACCAATGTGTGTCTATGATATTTTTTTTCATAAACCTAATCACTTAATTTGCTTAACTTGTTGTAGCGAATACCACTTGTGTAACGCAGAGCTACAGGGATCCTGTGAATTTGTTTAGCTTTGCAATTAGCAGCTAAATGATTGTTTGCTGATATTTGGATTGTGAGTTCTTTGGATTAGCAGATATCTAGAGCAAACAATACTGATTTTTTTTAGATAATTATGTGCACTCCTGTAAGTGTTGCAAATAATTACGGGATGGAATCTGATGGTCTTTCTGACTTCAACACAATGGCAACAACAGCATTACATGACAAATCTAAATCGCCTTTTCTAAATCCAAGCAATCTGATGTGTTCCCGTATATCTGCAATTACAGCAACTTTAATCCTCATGAATGCATTTGCACACTGAAATCCACTGGAGCAGTTTGTTTGCAGTATTCTGTTGGGTTGCGTTCCAGCCCGTGACGCCGTGCACACGCACGCTTGTGTTTGCTGCATGTCCGTATAGCAACGCGACATGTGCAACTGATCCTAATTCACAATGGCTCCATTGTCTGGCTGAACGCGGGAGTATTACAGCACAGCCTGTGATCTGTATACAAATGAGATCCAGTATATTTGACTTCGGCCATCAGAATGGCTAGTGCTGCTCGGCTGTTGGCATACAGCGTTCTGGATCAGACTGACGCGGTGGGGATTGAACGAGACAGTGATTTGAACCACATCCAACACTCTCTGCTTTTCCAACTTGGTAAATAGAGTGTGGGCTCTTCAGGGATTATGTGCAATCGTCCTTTAAGGATGCACGTTATACCTAATGCATCTGTGTTGAGATTAGAAGAACGCAAAGAAAGCTTTACATCCAAGCTTAAAGGGATTGTTCACCCAAAAAAAGAAAATTTGCTGTTAATTTACTCACCCTCAGGCCATCCAAGATGTAGGTGATTTTTTTCTTCTTCAGTAGAAGAAGATTTTTAGATGAAACTGTGGTCCTTGGTGATTCATAAAATGCAAGTCAGCGGCTGCTCGTTTCTGAGAATAAAAAATTAACACTAAATTAATACCCGTGGCTCCTGATGATATATTGAGTTCTTATGAAGCGAAATGATCAGTCTGTGCAAGAAACTGAACATTATTTACAGCATTATTACCTGTAATCCAGAGCCTCAGGCAAACGGTCCAGAGTGATGTCTGGTTCGTGAATTAATCATTCTTTTGAACCGGTTCTTTTTAGTGAACTAGATGAACCAGTTCACCAAATCAGACTGAATCGTCTGAATCAGTTCGCGGCTCAAGAAGCACAGATCTACAAGTTACTCAATCAAAACTCATTTTCGGATGTCTGACAGTCACTCCGACTCCAAATGAGCCAAAATACTGTCATATCTGATCCTGTGATGAATGAATAATTCAGCGCTCCAGCTCCTTCAACAGTCACTGAACTGAGGAAACGGTTCGACTCGGACTGGAGGCCGATGAGCCGCTGATATGCGCATGTGTGAACCGAGCATGAAGGGGCGAAATGAAAGATTTTATGGTTTCTCATGGTTATGTAAAAAGGTGAGCTGATGAAGACTAGTTTATTCACTTTATATGCTTAAGACATGTAAAACATCCACATTTGTGTATATGTTATGCCATTGCGTGATTACATTAATGAACCAGTGAATTGAACCAGTTCATTGAAATGGACTGTCCGAAAGAATCAGTTCGCGGAAAATAATCAGATTCCCCATTGCATGAGGCTCTGGATTTCAGGTAATAATGTAGTAAATAATGTTCAGTTTCTTGCACAGACCGATCGTTTCGCTTCATAAGACCTCGATATATCGTCAGGAGCCACGGGTGATCATTTTGTGTTGTCTGATATGCATTTTTTTCTCAAAAATGTGGGCAGCTACTGACTTGTATTTTATGAATCACCAAGGACCACAGTTTCAGCTAAAAATCTTCTTTACTGTTCTACTGAAGAAAAAAAAGCCACCTACATCTTGGATGGTCTGAGGGTGAGTAAATTAACAACACATTTTCATTTTTGGGTAAACTATCCCTTTAACTGAAAAAGGTAGGCGTTTTAAAACGTCCACTGAATCAACATGAGTACACATGTCTAAAAACAGCTTCATCCAACAGCCTTGTGTTCAATATATCAGCATCAGTAAGCAGTTCTCTGATGCTTTTCTTGGGTTTCAGTCTCACAGCCATTAGATGCTGAACATCATTTATCTTGAGGGTCATTAATTATTTGTGTGTAGTTATTTATTGGCACTTACTCTTGGAAAACTCATATCTCTGTGAACTTTTTATCACCAAGGTAGATGGTTTTCCATCTCACACAAGAGTCTTTCCCCCCGCATGATAGAATCGCTTTCTGCACCTCCATATACAATAACAATCAATCACTATAAATTTGTCTCTGGATGAGGTTCAAACTTGTCTGTTTCTTTGACAGCTCTGCCTTCGATGGAAAATTATATTGCATAACACGTAATCGAAATGCCTATTGTGATGCCGAGGCCCGAGTGAAAGGCGAATACGAGGAATATCATCTTTAGCTTTGAAATCAGATGGAGACAACATGCGGTCTGTACGCAGCTCAGCGGGAGAACGCGGCTGTTCGGCGAGGAGAGATTGCAGAAACGCTGCTGCTGGTGCGATGACCTCATCCCCCCGAGCCACCCTCCCGCTGCTCGATGTGACCAGAATACAGGGGACAACTGGCCTCCGCCGCCGGAGGAGTTGTGTAATTTGGAGCGGCGCCCCTCTCGCTGTGTCTGAAGGCCAAGTACATCCGAAAGCACTCGTTCCACAAACAGGCTGCTTTTGAAGGTCATCAGAATTCTGTAAAGCAACAGGTTGAGAGGTTTCGATGTTTCCCAAAGTCTCAGAGTGGATCTAATATTTAGTGTATACGGTGTTCTGATGACATGGAGGTCGAGGATTGGTTGACATTTGCATAATTCCTATAATTGAGTAAATATTTAGCCACTGTGTATTTTCTGGCATCGCTCCCAGCTCTTTTCTCATGTGTTCGTGCCTCTGGGTATAGATTAGGTGCATTCGCAAAACATCAGCTCAGCACACAGTTATACAATATTTAATACAGTGAGTGAGTAAATGCTTTTGAAAAAGTGTGTTTTGAAATACACTATTCTTTATAACCAACAATTTGATGATTAATAGTTAATATAAATAGCTTTTCTGTCTCTCTGTCTCTCTGTATATTATTTTTGTTTTATGGTTTTATTATATTTACTTTTATATTTTTGATTGATAGTTGTGTTTTTTATTTTATATAGTATCATGTTATTTAATCATTAGTTATTAAATTTATTTTTGTTTGTTTTGTTTAAAATATTAAAATCTATCTGTCTATGCATGGTGTTATATTTATATTTATATTTCACACTATTATATTTGTTTGTTTATAATATTCATTATAATATTATAATATTGCTGGTTTGAATCCTATCTCACTGGTAGGTCTTTCAGGGTGGCCTGGGGAGGGGAGGTATCCATTGCACATCAACTGGTCACTGGGGTTCCTCAGGGATCAGTTCTTGGACCCCTCCTCTTCTCCATATACACTACATCACTGGGTCCTATCATACAGGCACATGGCTTCTCCTACCATTGCTATGCTGATGACACACAGCTCTATCTCTCATTTCAACCAAATGATCCAACGGTAGCAGCACGGATCTCAGGCTGTCTGGCGGACATCTCGGCATGGATGAAAGAACATCATCTACAGCTCAACCTGGCAAAGACTGAGCTTCTTGTCTTCCCTGCCACTCCAACTCTACAGCATGATTTCACCATCCAGCTAGGTTCTTCTACAATTACCCCATCAACTTCGGTCAGAAATCTTGGTGTAATCTTCGATGACCAGCTGACCTTCAAAGACCACATTGCAAAGACCGCTCGATCTTGCAGGTTTGCAGTGCACAACATCAGAAAGATCAGGCCCTTTCTAACAGAGCATGCTGCACAACTTCTTGTCCAGGCCCTTGTCATCTCTAGGCTGGACTACTGCAATGCTCTTCTGGCTGGACTTCCATCAAGCACAATCAAACCTCTACAAATGACTCAGAATGCAGCGGCACGACTGGTCTTCAACGAGCCCAAAAGAGCCCACGTTACACCTCTCTTTATCTCCTTGCACTGGCTACCGGTTGCGGCTCGAATCAAGTTCAAGACATTGATGCTTGCATATAGAACAGCCACAGGCTCAGCACCCGCCTACTTCCACTCACTACTACGAATCTACATCCCCTCCAGAAGTCTGAGATCCGCTAGTGAGCAACGCCTCGTGGTACCATCACAGAGAGGCTCAAAATCACTTTCCAGAACATTCTCGTTCACTGTTCCTGGTTGGTGGAATGATCTTCCCACCCCTATCCGGAATGCTGAATCCCTGACAATTTTCAAGCGACAGCTGAAAACTCATCTCTTTCGATGCTACTTGACTTCCTAAATTAAAGAAGAAAAAAAAAAACTTTGTTTTTCTCTTTATTTATTCCTTCCCTTTCTAGCTTGTACTTATTTGAACAATGCCTAAAACCTTGTATGACAAGCACTTCCTTTGTCTGTTTGCCTCTTTAAGAAGTGTCGCTTCATGTATTCCCCAATTGTAAGTCGCTTTGGATAAAAGCGTCTGCAAAATGACTAAATGTACATGTAAATGTAAATAATATTTAATTTAGAACATATATTATAATATTATTAAGTTTGAAATATATATTCTATCTATCTATCTATCTATCTATCTATCTATCTCTCTTGATCTATCTATCTATCTATCTATCTATTTTTGCTTTTATATTTACATATATTTATTTAAACAATTATATTTTAGATTTATAATAGTTTTTATTTCTAATATATAATATAATATAATATTATTTATATAATAGTGCATATATTCGCAGTTATATAGTAACTTATATACTTTAGTTTTGTTTATATTTCATTTAAAATATATATTATAATATTATCTATCTCTCTCTCTCTCTCTTTGGGTTATATTTATGAAGTGGGTGAAGTAAAGGCTTAGAGGCGGGGTTTGTGTTGTTAGCGTTCCGCCCACCCGAGTTCGGGCCAATGGGCTTCCCCTGCGTCCCGCTGTAACCGAACACACATTCGCAGCGAGCGGCGCTGGGTTCACACCATCATCACACCTCCTGCCGAACCGAAAGCGCATCAGCTAACTCACAGATGACCCGCAGTAGAATGACGGAGAGTGACTCGCGCGTCCGGAACGCGGGTGTGTTTGTCGAGCTCTGCGTTCATCTGAACGGACCCCTGCTCTCCATCTCGCCGAGATCAGTCTGAGCGTCTGGCAACTTCTGCAAACCTGTCTGCACGGACTCTCTCTCGGACTGACAGCGCGCTCCTGCTCTGTAGTTGCATGTGTGGATGAGAAGAGCTTCTGCAGACTAGATCGTTTCTGCTAAAAGTCTCACTGACGCGTGTTAGAATGAACCCTAAACACTGACTGGCTGATTTGTGTCTCTCCGGCGGCGCAGTCCACAGCTATTGACCGTAGTGCGGACATTCACACCACTGACAGAAGATCGTGGACATCTCAACACTTGCTCCACTGTCTGACATCAGCCGCGTCGGGAAGAGCCGAGCCACAGATGTGAATGAAAGTCGACTAAAGCAAGAGGGATATACGCGTCCGAGTGTGCTGTAGTGATGCTGCAAGTGGAAATGATCATATTCGTGGGTGTGATTCTGTGGATGTGTGTATTTAGTCAAGAGCCCAGCTCAAAGGTGATGGCCGATCGATACGCTGTCTACTGGAACCGAACCAACCCCAGGTGAGCGGTTCTGTGCGCTTCTATTCGCCGCTGCTTTGCAGGAACTTTGTGTGCGAGACACTTCCACTTTGCATGAGCGTTTCTAGAGAGACGCAGGTTTAAAGAGCGCTAATTAAAATATTCGAAAAACACAAGGACAGGCAGTCGCGTTAATTATATGAATATAGACGCTTTATCGAGTCGCGCGCATCGGCCGGCGTTTCTGCGATTATTCGCGATTTGTTATAAATAATGAATCGTGGATTTTTTTTAATGCAGAACAGTAGAGTAATATCAAATTCCGTTTATTCATACGGATGCATACAATATGTATCAGATTAAACACTCACAGTTAAAATTGAAAAAAAAAAACGCGTATTTTTTCTCTCTTTAATAAAACCGATCGGACTTTATATTATAAAGTTGACTTTAGTGTTTGCTTCCGTACTGTGTTTAATTCTCATTCAGGTGGTTTCAGTCTCATGGTTTTTCGAGGCATGGCGCATTTTTCCAGTAAAGTTGTTATGATACCTATTTACAGTTGCATAAGTGAAAAACGCTGCTCCGCAAAAATCTATAATTAATCCAACGTTATTTTGCGATAGACTGAACGTTGCGCTCTAAATGTATTCGTATGGCTTTGAAGCGTCGATTCAGTGACAGTGAAACTCTGAAATAAAAACTATATGCAATATGCGAATTAACACATAAATGCGGTTCAATATCCTGAAATTATTTGAACTAAAAAGTATTTGTGGATATTAAAAGGGCAGCAGACGGGATCTGTTTCACATCAACTGTAAATGACTCTGCAATTCTCACTACATGTTTAAATGTCTAACAATGATAAGATGAGGTGAATGCGTTTATAGATGAGAGCACAGCTTTTATATTTCTAGACCAAGCAGAAACAATAATGCATTTAATAGTGCAGATTAAAATGCTTCATATGTTTGTTTTTTCTAATTAAGAAAATAAATTAAAAAGGGCTACAGAATATAACTCCAGTCTCTGCATGACCATTGATGTTTAATCTATTTATTTATTTGTATCTCAGTCACTATTTTTTTCTGTGTAATCTGTTTGTTATTTAAAATGTGTAATTTTTGGATATTCACACATTTACACTTTTCATAAAAGCAATAAAGTCTTATTTTTTCAATGCATCTCCAGTACAGCTAAAAAAAAAATAGGTTGCATATCATATTTAAAACTCGTTTGAAAGGAGCAGACCGTTTTGAAACCTGCCGTCAGGGTGAGTAGATTTCTGCTGATTGGAAGTTTTCGGTCAGAATTTCTCCCCTGCATCGAAAGCGCAGGTTATTATATGTGACACTTTGTTTAAACAGAAAAATGCAGGTTTCATTTTATATGTGAAAAGCCACGGTTTTATTTGGCAGACCAGATGGTCATTCTGTTGCATGATTAACAAAAAAAAGTTTAATTGCAGATTGCTGTGCATAAAAAAAAGAAATATTTCACAGTATAAAGTCCTGTATTTTTTCTCCTTAATGTTTTTGGGGAAATAACCCTATAGTTCCCAGAAGCACAGATGGTTTGCAGTGATTCCCGTCAAGGCCTGTAAGAATCCAGTGGTTTCCGAAGTCTTTTATTGTCTTGTTTTTTTAGTGGAAGGCAGATAGACTCATAGAAAGGATGTTTTGTGTCCAGTAACTCATTTTGATGTGCAGTAATCTTCTTTGTTTGACTCATAGTGATCTTAACAAGAAGTGCATGTATGCAGGAGATGATAAGAATACATGGACTGTAAAACTCGTCGACCAGAATGAATTATTTAGCATGACGTCTATCTAGAAGTTTAGGTAATTTTAGTAGTGCATCCGCTCTTTTTGTATTCATCACATGGGCTCTGACTGAATATTAGAAGGGCAGATGGATTGACACGGGTCGTCTGTTGGTGTTCTGAGTATGAATCGTTAATTGGTTAATTACTCACTGCACCTTTGGCACACTAAACGACAGTAATGAGGACGCTGTCCCGTTTCCCATGCTCAAGAAACCCCGCTAGCCAGATCTCCCTCTGACTTCCTTCCCCTTTAGCTGCGACTCTCTTTATTTCTCAGTGCCATGCTGAGCAGAGAAAACAAATGAATACAATTAGATATTTCAGGAGCTTCATTCCTCCACTGGAGACCCGGGCGTAAGGGTCACGCGCTCTCCGAACGGAAACCCCACATACATTCAGCTGTAACACGATAGTTGGGTTGCTCGTGAAAATGTTCCATGGTGAACCACTGTCAGAAATATGTTCCCATTCGACTTAAACGTGCAGGACCATCCGGTGTTTATGGGATAGCATTTACAACATCACTTCCCGTAAAACTCCCCAAAACACAATGAATTACAGTTCTAAACCTATATATATATATATTTTATTAAAAAAAAAAAGTAATATTTTAAAAATAAAACATTATTTTTTAAAATATTTTTTATTACTATTTATAAAAATTTTGCTTGCAAAATAAAAATATTTTTAAATAAAAATTAGTATACATTTCTAATTAAAAAAATATTTTTATTAAATATTCATATTCATTTTTTAAATAAAAATATTCATTATTTGTAATAAAATAGTTTTCATTATTTATTAAAATTAGTTTGCAAAATAAAAAATATACATATCTAATAAAAATCTTTGTTTTATTAAATATTTATAATAATTATTTATTACGATTTTGTTTGCAAAATAATTTTTTATAATACAATTTTAATAAAAATATGAATAACTTTTTTAATTTGCATTTTTTTTAAATTACTTTTTATTAAAGTTTTCTTTGCAAAAAACTGTTTTGCATTTTTCTCCTGCTGCTTTACATAGTTTAACCCAGATTAATTTTTAAGAGAGAAGTTCCCACCGTTGTTTAACCATATTGAATTGAATTGAACCTCCTCGAACTCCACATGCAACAGCTTACATGTACTTGCATGTGTTTTAAATCTCCCTCTTCTGTGGAAGATTAAAAAAGTACAGGAATACAGGATCCTGTACTTTTTTTATGAATTATTATGATGATTTTAAAGAGCAGACGATGACATAAAGGACACCAGATTTGAAAAACAGAGACCAGGATGGCAGTGGATTAATGTTAGGCAGAAAAATAACTTCACGGTTATTAGGTGCTTGAAAAGGCAGCGGGACGTTTGTGCAATGCAACAGTTTTTTATTTGATAAGAGAAGAAGAGCCAGGGATTTACTGTCTGTTGTTTTTGGAAAAAATGCCTTTTCAAGATAAGGCTTTGTAAACTTTGATGGCATTGCGTTGGTGTCGATCTTCTGGGATTCTGCTCTGGATTAGACGTACATGAGCGAACGCTGAGACGCAGCTGCTTTTGCCATGCACTTCACTTTAGAATCTGCATGCAGGACGCATTTATTATCAGCAACATTCTAGCTGATTCTCTCGTGTAATTAGATTTCTGTAATTAATTTAGCGCAGACTCTTATTGGGTTGTGCGTTTAATCTAAAGCCACATGTCTTAATGTTCTGGTCCACTTTTAATATGCAGCAGAGGAATGTGAGTCAAATACGCCTGTGCTGCAGGTTTTGGTTTTGTTGTACATGTTTTGTGCATCAGCATGGTTATGATGGTTAAAATAAGCAAATGCACAAGACAGATGTCTGGTAGTAATAGAGCTCGTAAAGCAAGATCCTTTACTGAACAAGCCTGTTGTGAAATGCATTTTATTTTATTTGCTTTTATTCATAATGCATATTTAATATCCGAAGCTTGAGAGCCTCATCCAGCAAATAATGGTGAAAATAAGCAAATGCATCGTCTGCTAGTAATAGAGGAATGTTTGAAGCATGATCCTTCTACTGAACAAGACTTTTGTGAAGTTAGTGCAATTTATTTTATTTGCTTTTATTCATGATGCATGCTTTATATGAATTCATATTTGAAACTTGAGAGCCTCATCCAGCAAATAATGGTTAAAATAAGCAAATGCACTCAGAAAAAGCTACACCATTGTACCTTATTTACACCAAAGGGTGCATTTTAGTACCTTAAAGGCACATATTTGTACCTAAATTAGTACCTAAATGGGATGTATTAGTACCTTTTGAAAGGGTAGCGCCCCAGTGACAGTTTTTGTCCCTTTTTTTCTGAGAGTATGCATAAGACAGATGTTTGTGCATTAAAAGAGCCTTACAAGATCCTTTTATCGAACAAGACTGTTGTAAAGTAATGCAATTTATTTTATTTGCTTTTATTCATAATGCATATTTAATATTTGTAATCTGAGAGCCTCCTCCAGCAAATCATGGTTAAATTAAGCAAGTGCACTCACAAAGCTGCCACTGGGATGATACCCTTTCAAAAGGTATGTCTTTGTACCTTATTTACCACCAAAAGGTGCATTTTAGTACCTTAAAGGTACATATTTTTGCCTAAATTAGTTCCTAAATGGATTTTTTTCCCCAAACATATTTATGTTTTTGCATCGTCTGGTAGTAATAAAGCTCATAAAGTAATGCAATATATATATATATTTTTTAATTCATAATGCATATGTAATATGAATTAATATTAATTTTGAATAATGCATATTTAAAACATTGAAATTTGAGAGCCTCTTCCAGCAAATTATGATTAGAATAGGGATATGCCGGTATCAAATTTTCATGTTGCGATTAATTGCTAATGCTTTTATCACGGTATACGGTATAATCACGATGTTGAAATTTTGTTTTAAAAAAAGTGCTGTCATAATACAGTATAACAGGTTTAATAAATTTTTTCTCATAACAAAAATAACTGAACATTTAAATGCAATAAAGCAATACAGAAAAATGTATAAAGTTAAAAGTTTTACACAGATTAAAGTGCAAAAGAACTATAAAGACCAATAGGTATCACTTTACAATAAGACCTATCTGCTGTCAGAGAGTGAAAGTGCGCTTTCATCCAGAGCGTCTCTCACATGTTCCGCCATGTGCTTCTTGTCCACGCTTGTTTACTCAGAGTGCCCATGCGTCTTTCACGCAGCATACAGCGGTGTTGTGCATTTGGACCAGTTGATGGGAAAAGTATTCTTAAAATGCATTCAAAATTCTGAATAATTTGTAATATATAATTTTTCACGGTATTTAGAAGTGCCCACGATAACAATATCGTGCATATTCATATTACCGTGATATATCGCATTACCGAATACCGGCACAAGTCTAGATTAGAATAAGCAAATGCAAATGATACCCTTTCAAAAGGTACACCTTTCTATCTTATTTACCCCAAAAAGGTCCATTTTAGTACATTAAAGTGTACATGTTAGTACCTAAATGGTTAATTTTACATACTTGTGTTTGTGCATCGTCTGGTCGTAATAGAGCTTGTAAAGCAAGATCCTTTTACGGAACACTGTTGTGAAGTTAGTGCAATTAATTTTTATTTGCATTTATTCACAATGCATGTTTACTATGAATTAATATTCGAAGCTTGAGAGCCTCATCCAGCAAATAATGGTGAAAATAAGCAAATGCACGAGACAGATGTTTGTGCATCGTCTGCTAGTAATAGAGGAACTTTTGAAGCATGATCCTTCTACTGAACAAGACTTTTGTGCATTTTATTTTATTCATTTAATGTGAATTAATATTTGACGCAAACAGTGTTTGTGACTGTTCGAATGCTTTATTTGTAACGCTGCATTGGTCTAACTGTGGCATGACGCCCGTGTGGCTGGCGCATCGGTCATGCCTGCTTCACCCGTGCCATTCCACATTCACACCTCCGTTTAAAGAAAATAAATCAGTCTCCAGCTTCGGGCAAATTCTCGAGAAACTGAAACGGTTTTGGTGAGACTCGGCAGCAAGGTAACGTGCCGTAAGATTTCATAAGCGCAGAGAGTATGTGGAGTGAGTGTGCATCGTTTGATTGTTTTTAATGTGCATCAGTGTTTACTCCAGCGGGCGGCTCCTCATCCAGACAAACAAACCGAGCTCTCGCTGCTCTCCCGACCGCCCGCTGCAAATATTGAGCGGCTGGTTCCTCTCTCTCTTCCTCACGGCCAGGCCTCGGCCGCTCTGAAAGGCCACTATTGTTTCCCCTCGCTGTCGCCTCTCCACAACCCGGGCCGAAAGTATGCATGCATTTAGAGAAAAGGAGAGCAGGAGAGGATGAAGGGGGGTGAATGGAGAGCGCTTCACGGTGCTGCTTGCTTGTAATACTCTCTGTGTTTACAGGGACACGTCGAACGGGCCACAATGCAGCGCAGAGGCGATTTCCCTCGCCGCCGCTTTCTCCCACGCCAAGCGGGGTTTCACAGACGCATGTGTCTGGCCGCTTCTACCGGCCGCCGAACAATGTAGGTGACATTTGGGAGCTCGGGGTCTGTGAGGAGCCCTAAGCCGACAGGATTAACCCCAGAACCGGCCTTTGTCCTTCTTGAAGTCCTCCGGGGGCGAAGGGGTTTCGCGATGGGTCGAGGGTGTTTTGTTGCACCCGAGATACAGTATCAGCCCTTGGCGTTGTTGGAAAGATGTCGGAGCCGTGCACAAAGCACAAAGGAACGTGATTTTCCGAAACACTTGAGTTCCCCTGCGTGACGTGCAGATACACGTGACTGAATTTGTTTTTTTTAAGATCTAAAGAGCTTTTGATCGTAAGGTTTCTGCATAAATGCTTCAAATTAAGCTTGTAGACAAATGTAGGCTAAAAGTTTTGCACGCATATGAATTCTTCACAAAATTAAAATAATTTTTATTGATTTTATTTTATTGTATTTTATTTTATTGATTTAAACATTTAAAATAACATTAAATTAAAACATTTAAAAATATGTATGTATATAATTTTTTATTTAATATTACTAAAT
>NW_015647500.1:72378-73524 GCF_001515625.1 Sinocyclocheilus rhinocerous
TATATAATTAACTAAATTAACTATATATTTTTTGTTAATTATATATATATATATTCATTTTAATTTTAATTTATTATTTATATTTTTTTATTATATTTATTTTTGTTTATTTTTTTAGAATGGATGAAAGGATAAGTTAACATTTCTGCTTCAGTATTTAATTTAAGTTAATAGGTTTTCATAGTTTTTTTTTTTTTTCATAGTTTTTTTTTGTGGAAGATATAAAACAGAGCGAGTAAATGTGACAAACTTTTGCCTGATCGTGCATAAGGAAATTCCTTCAGTTTATAAAACGGCTTCCTTTGGCTTAAGCATGTGGTAAATTAAAATAATTTTTATTGATTTTATTTTATTGTATTTTATTTTATTGATTTAAACATTTAAAATAACATTAAATTAAAACATTTAAAAATATGTATGTATATAATTTTTTATTTAATATTACTAAATTAAAAAAAGAGCGAGTAAATGTGACAAACTTTTGCCTGATCGTGCATAAGGAAATTCCTTCAGTTTATAAAACGGCTTCCTTTGGCTTAAGCATGTGGTCAAGTATGTTTGACAACTTGTAACTTGAAGTTTGTTGATGTTGTTCTGGTAGATTTTGTGGTTCTGGGAATTGCCGGCTCACCTGGAAATGCAGGCGTGGGTCTGACAGAGGTGTGTTTGTTTAGCGTCTCGGGGACTAAAGTGACTCGAGGTCTCCTCGGCGTCCCCTCATTCATGAGGTAATGGCGTGGAGTCACTAAAGGGCTTAAAAAGCCATCGGCTCATTGTCTACTGACACAAAACCCTTTCCTCTTTAATCCCTCTTCCTCTCCTCCATAGAAACCTTCCTGCTCGCATTCGGCATTCATATTAATCAGTGTTAAAGGCCTAATGAGATAAATAAGACTTAAGAGGAACCCTGGAGTGTCTCTGGAAGTCTGCAGAAACAGTTAAGTTATAAATATCGCCCCGGACAGTTGCTTTATTTATTTAGATACACTTGACTGAATTTATGTTTCACAAAAAATGAAGACCTTTTGATCTGAAGGCTTCTGCTTAAATGCTTCACTTCTTCACTTTAATTTCGTAGAGAAATAAAAATTGTCTACATATGAATAGTTTTGTTTATATATATATATATATATATATATATATATA
>NW_015647500.1:73940-78275 GCF_001515625.1 Sinocyclocheilus rhinocerous
TGGAAGATATAAAACAGAACGAGTAGATGTGACAAATGTTTGACTGGCTGTGTGTAAAGAAAATCCTTCCTTCCTTTGTCTTAACTGTGCGGTCAAGTATGTTTGACAGCTTGCAGCTTAAAGCTCGTTGCTGTTATTCTCCTAGATGTTGTGGTTTGGCGTAAATGTCGGCTTACCTGGAAATGCGGGCGGTGTTGTGGGTCTGACAGAGGTGTGTTTGTTTAGCGTCTCGGGGACTAAAGTGACTCGAGGTCTCCTCGGCGTCCCCTGATTCATGAGGTAATGGCGTGGAGTCACTAAAGGGCTTAAAAGGCCATCGGCTCATTGTCTACTGACACAAAACCCTTTCCTCTTTAATCCCTCTTCCTCTCCTCCATAGAAACCTTCCTGCTCGCATTCGGCATTCATATTAATCAGTGTTAAAGGCCTAATGAGATAAATAAGACTTAAGAGGAACCCTGGAGTGTCTCTGGAAGTCTGCAGAAACAGTTAAGTTATAAATATCGCCCCGGACAGTTGCTTTCAGAGCCTGAGAACGGTAAATTGTCCTCTTCTCTTCTGTCTTGACTGAGAAATCGAAAATGCTGCATTTACAGCGTCCCACCGCCAGGATATTTAGCATCTGTTTCTAAAGCCGTGTTTGTTTGGCTGCTGATCTCGCTGCTTCCCAAACCTCAAGCTGTGGGGTTTTTTTGCCCTCTCGGTGCTCAATGGTCCGGTTCGCACGGAAGAGGCCATCTGGGGCGCTTCTCTCTCTCTCTCTCTCTGGACTAATGGGGGATTACTGGCCCTTTACATTCAGTGTAATAGGCTCAGGGCTTTAGGGGCTGTTGGGGTGTCTCCTGCGCTCCTCTGTTTGATTTAGGCCCAGTGTTGTGGCTACTGGACGGTTAGTTAATGCCGACGGGTCACGAACATCCAGATGGTGAAGGTGGATTCATTGACTGTGAAGACAGAGGTCTAATCTAATGCTGATGATGTATAAATATGAAATACTTGACTGTTTTGAACTACATACTAAGAGAAATATTTTGCATTGCACATAAAGCATCTTAAGATTGTGAGAATAAAAGTATGTGTAGTGTGGAACAATCTGTATTAACCACCAGTGATGGAATTTTTTTTTTTTTTACTGATTTGTGACTCTGGAGCACAAAAGCAGTGTTAAGTCGCTGGGGTATATTTGTAGCAATAGCCAACAATACATTGTATGGGTCTAAGAAATATGAATATATAATAAATTGTCTAAATACATCATTAATTGTCATGAAACAAAATATTTGAGCTAAAATTATTTATCCTAAGAAATCCGCACAATTAATATTTTTTAATTTGTGAGATGCAAAAGACTTTTTATGTAATAATAATAATAATAATAATAATAATAAGTGGTCAGAAGTCTATTAAATAAATAAAATTTTTATATGCAAATATTTTAAAATTATTTTTCTTCTTCTTCTTCTTATATGAAAATATAATAATGTTTCTTGGTCTTTGACATTAAATACATTTGGGAAGTGCTTTAGTTAAACCAGGGTTATTGAACTAAAATTAAAACTATTAAAATACATTTTCATTACATGAAATAAAATTAACATTATCTGAAATAAAATATTAAAAGCTTTTTTATTTCAGCTAGCTGCCTAGGAAACATTGCTCATTTTAATTTAGTTCAAGTTGATGTACTAAAATAACTAAAACTACAACTGAAATAAAAAATAATAAAAACGATATAGATATATAAGAATATATAATATATATAAACAACCGTCCGAAATTACTAGAAATTGCAAAAATGAACATAAAAATTGCTAAAACTTGAACGAACATTAAAATAAAAACTTAAAATGTAAAAATAAAAACTCATTCAAAATTATTAGTATTTCAATGATACTAAAATAACACTGGTTTAAACGCAACATTTATGTTTACTTTATATGATATTTATATTTTATTTTCAAATATAATGTTATTTATTACATTTACATTTTTTTAATTGTCAATAAATTCAAGTTAAATATTATTTAAGCATCAACTTTATATAGTTTTATTTGTATTCATAATTATTTTGAGTACATTTGATAGGTGTTAAAACCAAATCTAGTAGCATCTCTACTTCCATATTCATAACGTTTTTAATAATTGTGTTTTGACATGACTCGTTTTATTCCTCCTCTTCTGAACTCGACCTGCAGGAGGTCTGTGATGTGTTTTGGGGGTGTCGATCAGCCAATGGGAGCGCAGCGTTTCCTGCCGTCTGATTGGCTCCGGCGGTGAAGCTGGCGAGTGTATGAAATATTAAGAGCTGTTTGTGATCTCGCAGCAAACCTTCGCACGCGATCCTGAAGAAATGAGGTCAAGGCGGCCGCGCTGAAACGGCAAAGGTGAAATCCGAGGGTTCAAGTGTGGCTTTTATTTGTGCTTAAACATCCACCGAACTCTATGAGACGTCTTGGTTTGGAAAAGGAGATTGTTAACCAGCGGATTGTTAATCTAGCATGCTGAAAATTCAGTCCCTCAAATATTTTCCTAGCAACTTGCCACAGAAACTCTCTGCGTCAAACTGCTGTGTCGCTCTAAACCAAGTGTCGAAAGAAGCAGCAGAGCTTCTCTGAAAGAGGCAGGACTGTTCTACACGACACGACTGTGGCTAAATTATTCACGCCCATAATCGGCCTTTATGTCATACGGCGCGAGCTGGGGCCCGTGTTATTAGTGCATAATTGATGCTGCTCAGAAGTGGAAGAGTTAGAATAGCAGAAGTAATGTGAAGGGAAAGTGCCGGCGGAGGAGGCGAGGGGGTCAGACTCGTCAGGAGTAACGAGCGCTGACATTGAGCTGAGCCGAAATATCCACTCTCTGAAGATTTACGGCGAGAGAGAACGGTGCAAAAAAAATATGGCTGGCATTAATTGTGGCTTTGCTTTTGTTTCAAAGCATCCTTGGGCCGCTCTGCTGCAACAGTAATTGGAAAAAGATACGTTTTTTCTTTTCTTTTTCTTTGATAACCGTATTTGGTGATCAGGGTCAGATTTGCATGCTAAATTAATTAGAGTGACAGTCCAGCGTTGAGCTGCGCTTTATGCGTCATTGGAAATGACTTGCTGATTTTACACTAATCCGTCAAGAGTTTGGAATAATTATGATTTTTAATGATTCTGAAAGAAGTCTCTTCTGCTCGCCAAGGCTGCATCATCAAAATACAATAAAAACAGTAATATTGTGAAATATTATTACAATTTCAATCAACTGTTGTCTATGTGAATATCTGTTAAACTGTAATTTATTTCTGTGATGCGCAGCTGTATTTTCAGCATCATTACTCCAGTCTTCAGTGTCACATGATCTTCAGAAATCATTCTAATATGCTCAATTTAATGCATCCTTGATGAATAAAAGTATTAATTACATTTTTTTAATAATATAAATAAATTAAAATCTTAGCCATAACTTCTGAGTAAATCAGCATATTATACTGATTTCTGAAGATCATGTGACACTGAAGACTGGAGTAATGATGCTGAAAATTCAGCTGCGCATCACAGAAATAAATTACACTTTAATGTATATTACAATAGAAAATTGTAGCTATTATAAATTGTAATAATATTTCACAATTTCTACTGTTTTTACAGTATTTTTAATCAAATAAATGCAGCCTTGGTGAGCAATAAGATAATTAATTTAAAAACATAAAAAATCTTAATTATTCCAAACTACTGGCCATGTGAAAATTCAGCTTTGAATTGACAGGAATAAATTACATTTTAAAGTACATTCAAATATAAAACTGTTCTTTTAAATTGTAATAATATTTCGCAATATTACCGTATTTTTCTGAGCAGAATAGAAAATTTGGATATTTTGACCAGCAGTGTATTTTTCCCTTCCCAATAGCCAAACATAAACACAGTTGCAACGATGCAGAAAAGTACAGTTGAAGCGAATCACTTTGAAAGTCACCACACACACACACACACACACCACACATGCATTTCAGTTCCAAACTTCATTTTACTTGCTTTTATTTACACTAATGTCTGATCAAACCATGCAATTTCCAGCCAAAACCAGAAACTTCTGCCCGTAAAAGACATGCGTCCATCCAAAAATCAACTAGCAATAATAAAACAGTCTTTCTGGACACAAACATAAATATTTCCATAAAGAGATGAGGTAATACGCCCGTAAAAATGTGTTTTGCTGCGTGAGCAATTAACGGTCTAGAGAAAGCACTCCATCCGAGCGGACTTTACAATGCTTTTATGGCATGTATGAGCAGCTACAATGCAGCCATAAAGCACCTGATAGACGCATTAGTCGCTGCGTGTCCAG
>NW_015647500.1:78538-86875 GCF_001515625.1 Sinocyclocheilus rhinocerous
TGTATTTTTCTGAGCAGAATAGAAAATTTGGATATTTTGACCAGCAGTGTATTTTTCCCTTCCCAATAGCCAAACATAAACACAGTTGCAACGATGCAGAAAAGTACAGTTGAAGCGAATCACTTTGAAAGTCACCACAGATTGACATGACAGAACAATATTGGGTTGCTCACATTCCAGTGAAAGCTTAAACTACGTCATTAGTTAGCAGCCTCTAATTAAGTCTCATTGGTTTCTCCTTTTGTGCAGCACAGATTTACCTGGCCGTCTCAAATGCACAGTGCACTCATGGCCTGAGCTCGAGTTTGTTTTACACCTTACCAACCCTCAGTCGCCCAACACCCATCCACAGAGAGCACGTCTTTTGTGTTTGTGAACAAAGGGCGGCGGGATTTAGTTACTAGCCTGCGAGCTTAAGAAGCAACCGAACACAACGGCTACAAAGAAGCTTGTGGGAAATTCTTAATCTTCAGGTGAACACGACACCTGAGAAACAAATGCATGAGGGCATGTTTACGGTGACTCACGGATGGCGATAACACACACATCCCACATGCGTTTTAATTCCAAATTGGCGTTTTGCTTGCTTTGATGTACTCTAACGGCTGATCAAACCATGCAATCTCCAGCCAAAACCAGAAACTTCTGCCAGTAAAAGACATGCGTCCATCCAAAAATCAACTTTCTGGACAGAAGCATAAATATTTCCATAAAGAGATGAGGTAATACGCCCATCTTGCTGCATGGGCAATTAGCGGTGCAGAGAAAGCACTCCATCCGAGCAGACTTTACAATGCTTTTATGGCATGTATGAGCAGCTACAATGCAGCCATAAAGCATCTGATAGACGCATTAGTCGCTGCGTGTCCAGGAAACATAAAAAGAGAATTTATGAGCGCTTTCTCAGTGAGAGCATCTTCAGAAGACGCGGATCGCATCCCGTCAGATCCACAACAGAGACGGGAGTTATTTATGTGTGCAGAGAGTCATCACCAAAACAACGTTAAAATATTTGCAACGTGCAATTTTGATCCTCGATAATCAAATAATATTGATAATATTGTGAAATCAGCATATCGTGTTGCACAAATTGCATTGTAGTTGGGCTGGGCTATAAATGATATATTGAAATAAATTCATAATGTAAATAAATGTATTAAAAAAAAGGTCTTCATGATAACCCGCCAAAATAAAAGTTTTATTTAACTTGAAGAAATTATGACAGAAATATGTTACTGTTGACGCACTTCTCAAAGTAATAATAATAATTACATTTAAATTTTTATGGAATATCATTACAACCTAAAGCATCTGATAGACGCATTAGTCGCTGCGTGTCCAGGAAACATATAAAGAGAATTTATGAGCGCTTTCTCAGTGAGAGCACCTTCAGAAGATGCGGGACACATCCCGTCAGATCCACAACAGAGACGGGAGTTATTTATGTGCGCCGGCGCCGAGAGTCATCGCCAAAACAATATCAAAATATTACAGTGTGAGTTTGTAACGTGCGATTTTGGTCCCATCAGGTTTCTTTTCTTTCACTCTTTTTTGAACTCTTTTTGGTTTTTCTTGGTAATATTGTGAAATCAGTGTTGCATAAATTGCATTGTAGTAGGTAGGGCTGGGCAATGAACGATATCATATCGAAAATACATTTTTCAAAATATATATATACATTTATAAAAATTTCTGTCAATAATGATGATAAGCTCTGGACATTTGTTTTCAATCACAGCAGAAATAAATGCAGCAGCAGCCAGTCTGAAACTCAAAGATCTTCATGACAACCCACCAAAATAAAAGTTTGGTTTAACTTAAAGAAATTATGATATTTTTTTATCCGTGTTTTAATATATATATATACAGTTCTGTTGTGCAGCATCTTATTTGACAAAAAATTAAAATCCAATGTTTTTTGGTAAATTAATTGTTATATTTTCATTTGATTACATTTATATTTTTTTATTTATTTATTTAGAAATTCTGGCTTTATATTATATAGACCTGCTTTATTTTATGTCAGGCTATTTCTCCGGGATACTGTAAAATTAAGCTGATTAATTATTATTATAATTTTTTTATCTATTTACAATCAAAGAAGTAGTTTTTGAATTCTGAGAATAAATTATGTAATAATGTAATTATCAGTACATTAGTTTATGTCACGGAAACACCTGCCTCACCAGCCGAATCAACCTCCTACACCCGCTCACAATCACCCGATTACTGATCACGGACACCTGCACCCACTTACCACACCAGTCAAATACACACAATAAAATGGCTAAAAGAAATAAAATATATTTATTAATAAGCAATTCTGACTTTATATTATATAGAGCTGCTTTATTTTATTTCAGGCTATTTCTCCGGGATACTGTAAAATAAAGCTGATTAATTTTTTTTTTTTTTAATCTATTTACAATCAAAGAAGTAGTTTTATGAATTCTGAGAATAAATTATGTAATAATGTAATTATCAATACATTAGTTTATTACTTATTAATTCTTTTTATACATTATATTTTACATTATAATCATGTAAATCTCATTTTTATTTTTTATATATATATATATATATATTTTAATTTCATCTGGATAATAATTATTTCATATCATTTTGTTCCCTTGTGGCTTTTTTTCATTTCTAGCATTCACTGTGTTTTTTTTCCCTCAATTTTTGACATATCACTATATAATCATGTAAATCTCATTTTTATTTTTTTTATATATATATATTTTAATTTCATCTGGATAATTATTTCATATCATTTTGTTCCCTTGTGGCTTCTTTTCATTTCTAGCATTCACTGTGTTTTTTTTCCCTCAATTTTTGACATATCACTACTTTTATTGAGAATTATATAAAACCTATAAACCATTGCTTCATAGTAGGTGTTTTAGTAGGTCTAAATAATGCTTTTACTCTCATTATTGTGTGGTTTGCATAAAGTATGTCAGCGGATGAAGGCTTTTCTTGTTTCAAATCTCATGAAGGCTGAGCTGTGGCTTCTTGGAGTCTGCTGTAGTTTGGGGATCTGGAAGCTGGTTTTCTGCTGTGGGTCTGTAGGGTTGGATGGTGGAGGGCCGTGGCGTGGCGTGGCGTGTGGGTTGACTCAATCACGTGGCTTTGGCTTTGAGTTTTTCCCTGATGGCTTTTGGCACGCAATGCTGGAGCTCTGACCGACCAACCAGCGGCTGCAGAAGCGCTGTCCACAGACGTGAAGCACACATGAGCCAATGAGGAAAGACAGGCTGCATCGCTGTGCGTTGCTATGCACAAAGAGGAAATGCTTTGTTAAATCTGACTTGAGTCGCCTTGATCTGACGCTTACGAGCGTGAATATGATCTAGGTCATGCTGTAGTGAGAGACGGCACGCTTTAAAGAGGACTCTCTCTTTAATGAGATTATTAGTTTGGGGGTTTTCTTCATGTGGCTCTTTTTACTCGCCAGAAACGCACAGAAATGCTGCCGTTTTCTTCCAAATCCATTTTGCACGTAGGAACAAATTCACTGTTTGTTCACAGACAGAAGTGCATTTAAAAAAAGAGACAAATGTGTGTATTTTTTTTTCAATCACGACTGCAGTTCATGTAGAAAAGCATTTTAAAGAGCAAATGCAGGTGTCTGAAAAGCGTCTGCTGAATTAAGCCGTGCAAATCGCAAAGTCTATTTACACTACTTATACAGTGAAGTTTGCAAAGATTTTTTTTTTCATTAACTTTTCCACCGTAGCTCTGATATTTATTACCTTTAGTGCTAATAGCACATTTACATGTATGCATTTGTCTTTAAACATATTACTTCTATTTATACCTCGCATGAACAGCATCACTATTGCACTTACAGTACTGTAAACAACATGCTGTGTGTCTATTTATACTTCATGCAAACAGTTTTACCACTATTTATACTAAAAATATATATTTTCCCACTTAGTGCTTAGGTATTTTCTTTTTTTTAGTTATAACTGTATTAAGTTTTTGTGGGTCAGTTGTTGTTATTATTATTATTATTATTATTATTTTTAAATTATTTTGATTATTAAAAAAATTCTCACTTATTCTTTGACAAAAGAAAAGTGTGTACATAATTATATATTTTTAATAATTATTAAAATATGAATTATTAAATATGTAATATTTGTAGTAATAATAACATATGATATATTGTTTTATTAATTATTATTCATATTTTTACAAATATTAAATTTTATTATTCTATTTTTTTTTTAATATTTATATTATTTAAAAACTTTTTGACAAAAGATGTGACTTGTTAAGTGTGTGCATAAAAATGCATATAAAAAAATGCATAACTAAAGTAAATAAAAGAATTTACATTTTTAAAATAAATTCTGGCTTTATTTCAGAGCTGCTTTATTTATTTCAGGCTATTTCATGGAATACTGAGAAGGAAAAAAATACTGTATAATGAAGCTGGCAGAAGGTCCAACATGTTAACACTTTACTCTTAGTGTAAAGAGCTGCTGGCACATTTTCACAGATTCGTTTGTGCATAATTAGCATAATTCCTGTGTGTTCAAACTCAGACCGCGTGCAGATAAACAGCGCTGTCACCCAGTCCTGCTGAGAGTCTGCTGATCACAGGCCGAGGTGGGAAGGTTTCAGCGTCCCGAGAAACAAGTCTGCAGAATGAAAGCACTGCACATTGATTTTTTCCCTCTCTCTTTCCCTTTTTAATATCCTGGTGCCATTACCTGACTCACAGAATGGCCAATCGATATCACATCTGCATTGAGAGAAAGGGTCGTGCAGGAGGCTTTTCTCTCGCAGCGTCACTGTATATAACACAGAGGTTGAGAAAGCGACCTTTAATTAAAGCCTTGGCTGCTGGAGACTGGAGTGAGACATTCGCCTTTTTTAAACATTTAAATGAAGTGTCAAATATTAAAATACTTTTTGAGAAACTCTTTGAATTTCTGAGTCTTGCAGGTTCAAGTTTCAATCTAAAATCTATCCTGCACTGTAAAATTTATTTTAAATAAGAATACTCGTACGCAAATGTGATAAATGTACATATATTACATTTCCACATATGAAATATATTGTCATACCTATGAAAACTATATATTAACATATATATCTAGCCATGCAGATATGTACTGTATTTTTATGTATGTGTAATAAATTTTTGGACATATATGACATGTACTTGTATATCCATCCTAAAAGCCATCAATATATGTTTATATTATATGAGTAAATATAAAATATATTATAATAATATATTAAAAATATTAAAAAATAATTTAAATGATTTTTTTTGTATATATGTTATTTATAAAATTATATAAAATTTATAAATATAAAAAAGTTATAATCTATATATCTATAGATGGATATTATAACTTTTATATGTGATATATATATAGTTGTGATTGCTACATATAAAACCTACACATAACACCATATAAAAATTTTTTTTTATATAATATCATAAATTTTATATGTAATACATATATATATATATATATATATGTGTGTGTGTGTGTGTATGTATAAACATACTGTATGTTCATATACAGATTTTACTACTGAGATTTTATATATGTAATAAACTTATATCTTCATCTATCCAGAATGTACATATGTGGACATTTTTTTATCCCTATATAGGTAACTTATATGGCAATATGACTATTGAAATGGTGAATATATGTCATATTTTACATTTTAATTTGAGTATTGGAGTACATTTTACAAGAAAATACTAATTCAGTCTTTGCACTCCAAAATTTCACATTTAATTCAATGTGTTTGCCGTTTCTTTGTAATTATTAGAGAATTTAGTCCATTTCTGAGTGAAAATTTTTTCCACAGCAATTGTTTTCATTATTTTCTCATGCATTTTGACGGTAAAAACACGCAGTAAATGTAAACAAATGTAAAAGCCTCCATGTGTCGATGCATTTAGGCAGATTTAACTTTTTTTATATGTTTTTCTAAATCTGCAAGGAATGAATTTGTATTTTTTGGCTCGACTTGTGTAAATCAGTCTCTTAAACATGTTTGCATGGATGAAAAGAGTTTCTCTCTTTATTCTCTGGCAGGAAGCACAATAGATGTGGAATGTGCTCACGTTGAGTCTCTGCTCTTCATATTCGGCTCTCCGTCATACACACACATCTCTTTTGTTAACAGCGGCTGTAAAGTCGCTCTGATCCAAAGCAAACAGCTCACGATGAGCCCTGCTGACTCAGGACGTCCACAACAGACCACACTAACTCAAATCAGCCTCCCGTTACAGCAGAGCGCACAGAGTACATGATATGCTGCTGGATATTATTGTTATTAAAGTCAATGTGAAAACACATGTAGGGCGTGGCTTGATTTTATCATGAGGAGTTGATTGGATGATGAATAGTGGGTGTTTCAGAGCTGAATGTGAGTTCATATTACATTAATGTTAACCAGCATTACATTACGTCTTTCTAAGACTTTAGAGAGGCTGAAAAAGGCTGGTTGATGTCATCTGAAAAGTATTAGGAGTTCTTGTTGACTTCAGCATTTAGACTGAAAAACAGGGGTTAGTAAGGTATGTTAATGATTTCTTCTGCTCACCAAGGCTGCATTTATTTGTTTAAAAATACGGTAAAATCAGTAAAATTGTGAAATATTATTAGAATGTTAAATAGCTGTTTTCTATGTTAATATCTATTAAATTGTAATTTATTTCTGTGATCAAAGCTGAATTTTCAGCATCATTACTTCCTTCAGAAATCATTCTAATATGCTGATTTGCTGCTCGAGAAACATTTCTGATTATTATCAATGTTGAAAACAGTCGTGCTGCCCAATATTTTTGTGGAAACTGTGATACATTTTATTTTTCAGGATTCACAGATGAACAGAAAGTTCAAAAGAGCAGCATTTATTTGAAATAGAAATCTTTTGCAAAATTATTAATTCTTTACTGTCACTTTTGATCAATTTAATGCATCCTTGATGAATTAAAAAATTATTTCTTTAAAAAAATATATCTTAGTACAAACTTTTGAATGGTAGTGTATCACTATTTCCATAAAAATATTAAATATAAAAATTATTTTATTGAATTTTGCACTAAAAATTCAGCTTTGCATCACGGGAATACATTTTATTTTAAAATATATTAAAATAGAAAGCTGTTACTTTAAATTGTAATAATATTTCACAATGTTACTGTATTTTTGATCAAATAAATGCAGCTTTGGTGAGCATAAATACTTTTTTCAAAAACATTACAAAATCGTAATTAATCCATACTTTTGACTTTTGACTGAAGAATATTATATTGCTCACATTTCTGATTATTATCAATGTTGAAAACAGAATATTTTTGTGGAAACCGTGATACATTTTATTTTTCAGGATTCACAGATGAACAGAAAGTTCAAAAGAACAGCGTTTATTTGAAATCGAATCTTTTGTAACATTATAAATGTCTTCACAGTCTCTTGTGATGAGTGTAAAGCGTCTGGCGTGGGTTTTATTAGGGTGTAGTCCGTCTAAAAGCTGTTTGTATTCCTCTCTCTCTGGTTGGACTCAGATTAGACCCCGTCTGCTGGATGGCATGGCGTTTTGCCCGCGTCCTGCCCATGAAATCTCTTGTAGTGTTTTAAAGGCTTGTCATTACGGAAATTCCCCCTTTTCCCCCCCGCTGTGAGTAATTATCTGTGAGAGAGGGCCCCATTAGTGCCCCGGCGGGCGAGTGTCTGTCGTTCACGTCTCTCAAAGCTTCTTTCAAGGGCACTGTTTGTCCAGGGATCATCCCTACAGCACACACACACACACACACACACACACACACTTTCATTGCTGCTCTTTGTTGTCTTGAGTGTAAAAGCACAGCAATTCTTCATGTCACCGAATGGATTTTCACATCAAAATTACACTAAAAAAAGACTTTAAATTAATGCAAAAGTTACTGTATTTTATTTGATGGCTCTCAGCATTACTTCATTGTGATTGGTCACTAGCACCTTTCTGTACTAAATTAATGACAGAAACCTGTATAACTGACCATTTTCCCTGGCTTCCCAAGTTATTTGCTATATATATTATATATACTTCACATCATAAACTCCAACATAGATATAAATGCACTTTTCTGGGAGTTAACCTAAAAATATGCTTAACTGAGTGAAATCTAAATTAACTAGTATTATTCAAAAAAAAAAAAAAAAAAGATTTAAAGGGGTCATATGATGCTGCTAAAAAGAACATTATTTTGTGTATTTGGTGTAATGAAATGTGTTTATGTGGTTTAAAGTAAAAAAAACACATTATTTTCCACATACTGTACATTATTGTTTCTCCTCTATGCCCCGC
>NW_015647500.1:87350-88555 GCF_001515625.1 Sinocyclocheilus rhinocerous
TTTAAATATATAATATATATTATAAAATATGAATATATAATTACAGCATGTTCAGTATGTTTGCATAACTTAAATGCCTTAAAATAAGTTTTTTTATTGTATTTATATATATATTTTTAATAGAATTCTATGTATGAATTTTATGTACACTGTCTCTTTCTATAACATTTTATATATACTGTAGCATTACACTGTAAAAAATACTGTGTATATATCTATCTGTCTAGAAGGAAAATAAAAATACAAACAGATTAAAAAGAAATTAAAAAGAGTCTGTTTACACTGTAAAAAGTGAACTTTTTACACAGCTACTAATTCAGTGTGGTATGAAAACAACTTTTATTGTATGAAAACAAAACAAGATATTTTGAAAAATGTCTCAGGGTTTTTTTTTTTTTTAATCTTTTTTTTTTTGTTCATAAAATTAAACCTGAACTTTTTACACAGCTACTAATTCAGATGTTAAGATCGCATGAATGACCAAAAATGGGAGTACTTGAGTTTATTTGCGTCTGTTAAACACACTGATTTCTGAGTTTCATGCAGCTGCTCTTCAACACTGATCTCTCGCTCTCGTGTTGAATCCTCTCAGATCTCTGCTGAGTGAGTGAGTCCTTGAGTCTCAGCGCTCAGGGTGTGTTTGTGGAGGACAGAGAGAGAGAAAGGATGTTCTGTCCTGATATTTTAGTAGCTACAAAACCCGTGAATGATTTGTGGCTGTTGCTGATGTGCATTTCAGCAGCTGATTCACTGAAGGAGCGAACACGGCCCAAAAATCGGACTTTACTGTAAAAGTGTTGTCAAAACTCCAACATTTTTTATGACATAAAGTTGTCTGATGATGCTGATAATCTCAAGATGCTCCAGTTTCATTTGCTCTATCGGTCTGGTTTATTAGTGTTTGATTTACTGCTGAAAAATGTCCGTCAGTTTGATTTTGGAGAGTTTAGGATGGAGGTTAAAGCTGTACGTGAGGAGTATAGTTTGTGCTTTACTTTAGCTTTGCATTTTTAGTAACCTTATCACGTTTAACTCAACTAGTTAATAGTGAGAATTGCTCCCTAAACTAAAGTGTTTACTATAAAGTAACCTCTGAAAACCCAAGTCAAATCATGCATTTATTTATTTATTTTACATTTTATGCATTTAGCAGAAACTTTTATCCAAATCGGCAAAATTCAAAAGTTGAATAGTATATATATATA
>NW_015647500.1:88667-99690 GCF_001515625.1 Sinocyclocheilus rhinocerous
TTTAATCTTTTTTTTTTTGTTCATAAAATTAAAGCCAGTGAGGTCCAAAAAACAACTTCCATTGTTTGAACAAAAAACAAACAAAACAAAAACAAATAAACACCGTGACATTTGAAAATATATCTTGTTTTTGTGTTGCACTGAAGACAGAAAGTCAAACAGGTTTGGAGTAAATAATGACAGGCTTTTCTTTTTTGTAAATTCTATTAAAATGTAAATCTAGTTGGATGAAAGTGTTTGCATAAAATATATTTAGTTATACGAATATAAAATGTTATATATTATTTTATTTTAAATTTTATGGTTGCATTTTATTCATACAGCACATTTACATTTTTCTTCAAATGTTAAGGTTAAATGCACTGTCAGCCTTTGCCAGACGCATAATGTGAATGAATGTAAATGAGTGATTCAGTCTGGGTGTGAATCCGCCTTTAGTGCTGGTTCTGATAGGAAATGTTCCTGTACATCACCACAGTAAAAGGGTGAGAGGTCGCAGCGAACCCAACGAGCCACATCGTGTGTAATTACTCGACGTGTGCTGGTGTAATTTTAACCCGAGTCCCGCCTCGGTCCGGACTGTCAGTCAAACAAGAGGAATCCTGCAGCTTTTAACCTGAAGAAGCTGCTGTGTTTTATACACACGCACTGACTAAAGGGATAGTTCACCCAGAAATGAAGATTTAGTCACCCTCAGGCCATCCAAGGTGTAGATGACTCTTTTTCTTCACAAGAAAGCTGAAACCATGGTTCTTGTTGATTCATAAAATGCAACTCAATGGCTACCGTCACTTTAAGAGTCATTTACAGGCAACACAAAATGAATACCAGTGGCTCCTGATGATATATTGAGCTCTTATGAGGAAACTGAACATTGTTTACAACATTATAAACTGTGATGTCGGATCACGAATGAATCATTCTTTTGAACCGGTTCTTTTTAGTGAACTAGATGAACCAGTTCACCAAATCGGACTGAATCGTCTGAATCAGTTCGCGGCTCGAGCAGCACAGATCTACAAGTTACTCAATCAAAACTCACTTTCGGACGCCTGACAGTCACTCCGGCTTGAAATGAGCCAAAAATACCAGCGTGTATGATTGAGTAATTACATAAACTGGTGAATCAGTTATTTGAACCAGAACTGTCTGAAAGAATCAGTTCATGGAAAAGAATCGGATTTCCCCATTGCCTGAGGCTCTGGATTTCAGGTGATAATGTAAATAATGCTCAGTTTCTTGCACAGACTGATCGTTTCACTTCATAAGACCTCAATATATCATCTGGAGCCACGGGGATTCATTTTGTGTTGAGTCGATTCATTGAGAATGATTCAGTTGAGTCGTGTGTTTTGTTCAGTGCTCATGAATCAGTGAGCTGCTGTTTGTCAGATTCTCTCCTCTTCTGCTCTGCAGGATCTGCTCATGGATTACTCTGTTTATTACAGGTAATAATGTAGTAAATAATGTTCAGTTTCTTGCACAGACTGATCGTTTCGCTTCATAAGACCTCAATATATCGTTAGGAGCCACGGGTATTCATTTAGTGTTCCTTGATATGCTTTTTTGACTCTTAAGTGCTGCTAACCGCATTTTATGAAGGAGTACGGATGCAGCTAAAAATCTTCTTTACTGTTCTACTGAAAAAAGAAAGTCATCTACATCTTGGATGGCCTGAGGATGAGTACATTTTTGGGTTCATTTTTGGATTAATTTAGTGTTCCTTGATATACTTTTTTTGACTCTTAAGTGCTGCTAACCGCATTTTATGAAGGAGTACGGATGCAGCTAAAAATCTTCTTTACTGTTCTACTGAAAAAAGAAAGTCATCTACATCTTGGATGGCCTGAGGATGAGTACATTTTTGGGTTCATTTTTGGGTGAACCATCCCTTTAAGGTGTGCATCACAGTATGTCACAAGGTCAGACTGAGTGTAGGTTAATGGATCAGGGGTTTTATAACCAGGACCGGTTATAAATCTTATAACATGAATTATTTGGGAGCATTTTTAACAGTCCCCTTGCAATACTCTGAGTCACAGTATGCAAATGCAACATGCAGCAAAACCACCGTTTTATGTGGGCAGAATATTAAAACAACCTTTGTTTTATGTTTAGTTGCACCACACATCATCAAATTCAGTTCCTCGTAAGTATCTGTGCGTCATAGGTTATGGATTATGTTCACACCGTTTGGAACATGGCTTATTAATACCTTCATTTCTATCAAGAAAAGGTCACAAGTGTGTTTTTCCAGACGCTTTATTGAGTCGAGAATAGACAAGACATCGAGTTATTTTTGCCTCTCGAAGCGAATCACATGCACCCGGCGACCTGAAGCGTACAGTGAACTATTAGCCGGCGTTATTGTAGTGGCTTCTGCACTAAATAGGAGCTTTATTTGTCTTGAATAGTGGATTGTTCTGTGTGATTTTCAGTGATGAGCAGAATAATCTTTAGCATGAATCAGAGCACATCTTCTCAATGCTTTAAGCCTTGATGGCCATGATAGATTGTTTCCTCGTGATGGTTGTCTTATGATGGTGTTTTGTCTAGCACGAGATTCTTGAAAAAGACAATAAGTGCCGTAAATTAAAGCAAAGCTAAAATGAGTGTGTGCATGAAAATGTGTTTCAGACCAGGCTGCTTGTGAGCCGTTAAATATTCGTCACCCTGAATGTAATTTTATTGCACAGATGTTGCACTTTCATAGACAAATTTGCATTCTGAGTGATGTTTCAGTTTGTTTTTGGCCGGAAATCCCTTTGGAGAAATAAAAACAGTCATGCTGTAAGAATATAGAGCTATAAAGTGAATGCACAGAGCAGCTCTGATCATCTGATGAGAAACATTTGAGTTCATATTGAGACTTTTGATTGCAGACTTTGGTCTTTTAGTAAATCTGAGCACAGTTTGAGATATTAAAGGGGTCATATGATGCTGCTAAAAAGAACATTATTTTGTGTATTTGGTGTAATGAAATGTGTTTATGCGGTTTAAAGTTAAAAAAACACATTATTTTCCACATACTGTACATTATTGTTTCTCCTCTATGCCCCGCCTTTTTTATATGCTCCAAAATAATCAGATTGATGGCTAAATCTGACTGAAAACACCTAGCGCTGCATGATTAATCATATTTGAATCACAATTTCTCGCCTTTTTTTTAAAGGCATAATCACTGTTGGTTATTTATCCTAAACATGTTTGATTTTCATTTGGCATTTGCATTATCTTGCATTGGTTACAAGCCATCCGCAAGGGGGAAATAGATTGGGTTGAAAGTGGTTTAGACCTGAACCATGTAGACCTGAAATAATTTCATCAACAGAAAAAAATTAAGAATGCAAACACTTGAATCTGACTATTTTCTCAAATGCACACGTTCAATGCTGTGATGCATTTACATACATTTAATGTCATATGAATGTGTGTGTTTGTTCTCATCTCGTATTACGAACTGGTCAGTGAATGAAATGGAATATTTATTAAATATTTGCTAAAAAAGCTGAAATTTGTTGATAATACATATAATTCACATGTAAATAAATATGTGAATAGGATTGCAGTGTTCAGGATAACAAACTAGAATCTGAAATCGAAATGGATTCATTCTGATTGATGGAAATTAGTGCATGTAAGCAAACCTATTGTTTATGATCTTTTCTGAATCTGAAAAAAAAAGGTACAAAAGCTGTCACTGTGGCAGTAGCCTTTTACTAATATGTACCATTTAGGTACTAATATGCATGCTTTAGCTACTAATGTTTACATACCTGTATATATTATACCATAATCCGCACTCACAAAAATAGTCTTCTTTTAACATTTTATTTTACATTTATCACCAGCAGGACAAAACACGAACGTTTCGGCTCAAGGCCTTCTTCAGTGCGTTGAATGGTTTCATATACTAAGTAATTAAATAGATTGGTGCACCAAAATAAAGTATTAAGTGACAAAAGAGGCTTTGTGAGGTATTTATATGCTCCATTTAGAGGTAAATAAGGTACAAAGGTGGTGTACCTTTTGAAAGGGTCCTGTCCCAGTGAGAGCTTTTGTACTTTTTTTTCTGAGAGAGCACAGGACAGACGTCTGAGAATGTGGTCTCACAGCTGTGTAGCAGAGAGAATAGAGATCTCATGTGTGTGTTTTCTCTCTTATGTTCACCAGCATTTCTAAATCTGTCCCAGCTAATCAGCAGCGCAGGATTTCTCCAGATGTCCAATCGCAGGTCATGTGTCTAAATCCCCCACTAATGAGTCACGAGGGCTGTTTTCCAGCCACCCGTTTGTCCCCGTGTGATCGGACCTGGTAGTTTTCGACATGCTTTCATGGGAAACGCTCTCTTGGAATCCAGGACGAGCTTTCTTTGGCGCGGTTTGGTTTTGGGGAATCTATCATTTGCGTCTGCCGCTGGTGTCGTTCCGGAGCGAAACATCATAGAGTCTCCGAGCGCTTAATACGAGCCACAGATGGATTGAAGCGCTATTCAGGCTTTAGGGGAAGATTATTGTGCTTGGCTGAAGAAAGCTGCGTTTAAGTGATGGATTTAGCACACTTTGACATGGTGCAGTTGTCAAATAGCACAATAATTAATTCAGGGTTTTTTCCCATGATGGTTTGTTTGAATCTCTAGCATTTTCCATTGTTGTCGCAGGAATAGGAATGCCTGCAATTTGCAGGAAAATTGTACCATTTCATATGTGCGATTATTGAAATGGAAGCATGAAGGCAGAGGCGATGCTTTCAAGCTTCGGGCTACATTTGCAATTTCTGTGAAGGCAGTTAAAGGTCTGAAGTAATCGATGGCGAACACATCCTTTAGAGACCGGACATGCTGACTGTCTGTACGGCAGTGGAATAGAGATAAAACAAAACAAAAGGTAAAACAAGGAAAAGCACCACGTGAAGTGCAGCGGGGTCATTAATAATATTACGAGCGGATGCTTTTGTCCCGCTGCGCTCTGTATGCTGTTATTAAGTGCCGTATATTGTGCCGGATTCCATTTAGTTTCAGATTTTACAGCTCAGGGCCGAAGCGATTTTTATAATACAAATATAACCCGTGCTCTGTGGCTCACGCTTGCGGGAAACACACAAATAAAACAACTTTATACAGTAGAAACTTTTATTGCAATAGCAAACACAATAAAGGATAAAATGCATTGCCGTTCTAGACCACGTGCTCTTTGAGCTTTATTTCTTATCTGCATTCTTCAGCAAGACTTCATCGTTAACACTTGTAAAACGGCTCGGTTTTCATCGTTTCGCTCTTTTTCTCAGAGGAGTCATATAGTAGTTTAGAGCCACTTTCCTGACGGCGGAAAACGGTGCTTAATTCGATGCCATCTGGAAAAACGCTGAGCCCTCGGCCCGCTGGCACCGAGGTTGCGTCCCTTATGTAAACGGAACAAATTCCTTTTCACACTAATGGCGTATCGCATTAATGCCCGTGGAGGTTTGTACACAAGGTCAGGCTAAAGGGCCACTGGAGGCCAAGACTTATCTCACGTCCCTTAAGAAATGAGAATAAACTCCATTGTGCGTTGGCATGTTAAAGACGTTTTTGTCTCCTTCAGAAGCAACAGTGTTCTCTTTATGAGCTCAATATTCATAATGATGGAAAAACACAAGGTGTGGCAACATTTCGTCTACATTTTCTATGCAGATCTCCAGGAGACAAGCACAACAGTTAACAAAACCATTTATTCTCTGTGTGTGTGTGTGTGTGTGTGTGTGTGTGTGTGTTTTTTTAGGTTAATTCAGACAAACATGACATTTGTACAGTAATTGCAATTTTTTTCTTTTACTTCCTGTTGCTAGAAGTAAAACAGTAGAAGTAAAAAGTAAAAGCATAACCTGACCCACCAGAACTCAAAGCATCTCTACTCAGCTGCCTAGTTTGAACAGATTAATGAGATTCAGACTTGTATTTTATTTTTTACATTATTTTATATATTTTATTTTTTTATTTGTTTCTTTTTTATTTTATTTTATTTTATTAGTTCTACCAGTGAGATGTTTTTTTTTTACCAAATAGATGCAACCACAAAAAAAAGTTAATTTAATTTTTTTCTCTTTTAAAAAAATTACAATTTTAATAAAAACAAAAACATCTATTTTTTGTTTTTCTAACATGTTTTCTAGTTTCAGTTGTTTGTGATCACTAGATGTTTATAATCTGACACACCAGAACTCAAACAATCTCTGCTCAGCTGCCTAGTTTGAACAGAGAGATTTATGTATGAATCTCAGGAATTGCTATTTTATTTTAATTTATTTTATTTTAGTTTTTCATTTTATTTTAGTATTTCATTCTATTTTATTATTTTATTTTATAAAATTGTATTATTATTTTTTTAAATTATTATATATATTTTTTTTATTACTTCACTTCACTTCACGCTACGCATACCGTAATTCCACACAGGTCTGGAAGCCTTACAGAAAAGTAATGCTGATATGTCAGATAATACCGTGGTACTTCTTTGTTAGTGAAGAGCAGCTTTTTTGCCCCATTTGGGTGGTTGTTTCTTTCTTCTCAAGTTCTTGTAATAGTTCTTGCTCTGCTGTGGTTCTGAATCTCCATTAATCTCTGCAATGCAATCGTTTACAGTCACAGACTAAAGGAAACAGAACCGCTCAGATTTCCCAGTGCAGCGTCGCTCCCCGCAGGGTTCTGTCTCCGTCAAGTATTTCAAAGCCTCTCTTCTTCAGTAGAGCGGTCTGTCTGTCACACGAGCTCTATGAAACCCACCACACCAGCTGAGAGACCCCCGTGATTCCCGGCTCCAGGCCAAAAAAAAAATGCCCCACGAAGGGGCTGAAAGAATGGGCTTCAAAGTGGCCAGTGGTCCGTTTGAGGAGAGACACCAGGCCAGCGGCTCACAGTAGAATCTTCTTTTAAGGGGATGAAGCAGATCTGTTGTGTGAATAACAAAGCAAGATAATTAAACCCCTTTGTACTCTAGAGGCCTCAAAAGTGTCTCTCTGGAGACCGTCGACTGGAACCGCCATGCTGAATTTGGGCATCTGATTGGCTGCCAGTGTCCAATACCTCCGATTGTCTGATCATACAGACTTGCAGTTCAAGGGTACGTTTATACGACAATGATATACTGAAAACAGAAAGGTTTTTTCTTTAAATTTTTGCAAAGTTTTGTGTACAGATGACAACATTGCAAAAACGACTAAAAATGCTGCAATATGCATGCCAGGCCACTAGTTGGCGATGTCAGTTGGTAAAGAAACACTACGTATCTGCACACATACACATTCATATAGACTGAACACATAATATGCATGCATATGACGTCACAGTTTCCCAAATTTGTGTTTTTGTAGTTTACATAGACACGAAAACCATATAATTTTCAAAAACTTGCACACTGAAACCCATTTTCAAAAGTTCGCGTTTTCAGGTTTATATAACTGAATGGCCGAAACGAATAAAAAGTTTTTTGTTTTTAGTTGAAAATAATTTTTTTGTTTTTGAAAAGTTTCTTGTACAGACGTCAACGTTGTCAAAACGATCCCCGTTCACACGGATCCGCGAAAACAACCAAAAACGCTGCATTATGCATGCCAGTTTATAAAGAAACACTACACATCTGCACACATATGCATTCCTATAGAGCGAACATGCAATACATATGCGCATGGCGTCACCGTTTTAACAAATTTGTGTTTTTCTTGTTTACACAGAGACAATAAATGGTATCATTTTCAAAAACTCGTTTTCAGGCTTGTATAAATAAATGCATAAAAAGTAAAAAATTTTTAGTGGAAAGTGTTTTTTTGCTTTGTTTTTGAAAGTTCTGAAAAAGTTTCAGACGTCAGCATTGTCAAAACTATCCCTGTTCACAAGGATCCGCAAAAGCGACTAAAAACGCTGCATTATGCATGCCAGGCCACTAGTTGGCGATCTTTGTAAGGAACACCGCGTGCATGTCCACGTTAGGGGTGTGCAATATATATCGTCTGTGATAATATCGTAATTGTTGTTTTAACGATGTGCGATCACAAATTCAAGATGATGGCAGAAAATTTATATATTTATACCACTTCATATAGTTATTCAATTTCACACGAAGAGTGCCGTTCTTAAGATACCAGCACAATAACACACTCAGCAAAATATCGTCTAATTATCGTTATCGATAAAATCCCAGAAAATATCGAGATATAATTTTTTGTCAATATCGCACACCCCTAGTCCACGTACACATTCCTATACAGCAAACATGCAATACGCATGCATATGACGTTACCGTTTTCACAAATTTGTGTTTTTGTAGTTTACACAGAGAAGATAACGGCATCAATTTCAAAAACTTGCACTTTTTTTTTCAAGTTTGGATTTTCAGGCTCCCAAAACGCCATTGTCATGTAGATGCATAAACAGTTGTTAGTTTTTAGTTGAAAACTAGTGGTTTCTAATAACGTTGAACTTTTTTATAGACTGAAGTTTGAAAATGCATCACGTTAAAGCGAGTTAATGCTGTTTCTTGTAGGATTTATTTGTTTGAATAACTCTTTGGGCTGTCAGCATCACCGCCGTTTAATTAGATGGTTGTGGATTTTGTCGAAGGCTGTAGATGGGTGTGGATTTTACAGTCATAAATCATACAGAGTCACTGTAGAATAAATGAATGACAACTTGGCTAGACACCAGGCTTTGGCTAAAATCTGCTCCGTTTACAAAGAAAAGCTCCGTTTTGGAAACACATTAATTAGCCCTTGCACAACTGAGTGACAGTTACCCAGAAGACACCGCTCACTTTCGCTTCATAATTGGTTTAGTGACCATGCCAGAACTGGTTTTCATCAAGCCAGTGGCCTGAGCCCTCAGTCACGGGCTTCTATGCTGAAAACGACAATGTGCGCTAATTGTTTGATGTTAAGTACGCGCCATCAGTCAGGGCTAATTATGGCGCGGTCATAGCGCATACTCCTGGGTCCAATAAACTCCAACAACATTATTTGGGAAATGGGAGGGAAAAAATCGGCCAGGCTCACAGACAGTCCTGCTGTTACGGCAGTAATTCAGTTATCACCTGCCTTTGGTAATGGTTAGTTAACACAAATATTACTCTTTATATTTGGCTGAATGAGATTAATGAGTCGCGGGTCTGCAGGGTGCACACGCTGCTGACTTTTACAGGAGAAACGGTCAAAGGGAGGCAAATCTATTTCCTACAACCACACATGTGTATTTTATACATCGGCTCCTGCACATCTGCACAATTCCAGACTGTTCTTTTGAATGATTACGTTTCATAACAATATTGCAGGAGCATCAGTGCTGTTCTGAATGTCATCATGATGCAGCTGATCACGTGACTGATATTTAGTCCGACAGCGTGATTGCGAGTGTGCTATTGCTTGTATTCAACAGTTCAACATACAAGTTAATATTGAGTAAAATGCATTTTAAACAATGTTTATTGTCAGTTACTTTGTCTATTTATGCTCTGCCAACCTACATGTTTCCAAACAAAGCCACAGCAGAATTGCTGTTCTTATTATGCGTCTCCGACACAGTAACTGCGATTGTGTCATTGAATGAATCAGTTAAGTAAATGATTCAATGACTTGTTCATAAAGACAGCTGTTTGTTTCACTCATAAATGAGTCAGTGTTGTTGACCGAATCAGTTGAGTAAATGATGCAATGATTCATTCACAAAGACAGCCATTTGTTTCGTTCATGAATGAATCAGTGATGTTGAATGAATCAGTTGAGTAAATGATGCAATGATTCATTCACAAAGACAGCCATTTGTTTCGTTCATGAATGAATCAGTGATGTTGAATGAATCAGTTGAGTAAATGATGCAATGATTCATTCACAAAGACAGCCATTTGTTTCGTTCATGAATGAATCAGTGATGTTGAATGAATCAGTTGAGTAAATGATTCAATGACTCTTTCATAAAGACAACCGTTTGTTTCGCTCATTAACGAGTTGGTGCTGTTGAACGAATCTATTGAGTAAATTATTCACTGATTCATTCACAAAGACAGCCGTTTGTTTCATTCATAGATGAATCAGTGTTGTTGAACAAATCAGTTGAGTAAATTATTCAATGACTCATAAAGACATCAATTTGTTTGAATTGCCTTTGTTTGTTTGTCTGAATGGATCAGTGTTTTGAATGAATTGGTTTAATGGATGATTCAGCGATGATTCAGCGATGTAACTTGCAAAATGAGTCAGTAAAAAATCTGCACCACTAATACACAGAGAAAACAAATATATTTATTTATTTGCAAATAAATGTATTTTGTTTTTTTCTTTTTGGCATGGCAAGGCAAGTTTATTTATAAAGCACATTTCATACAAAATGGTAATTCAACGTGCTTTACATAAAAAAAAATCATAAAATAATTATAACATATGCAAAAGAAATAAAAAATAGCAATAAAATAATCAGAAATTAGTTTACTTTGATTTATAATCTGGATTTGACTTTGAACAGGCTCTGGTCTTTCAGGTCTTGGTTTTTGTTTTTTAAAACAAGTTTCATCTTGTTTCATCTTGGAGGATCGTTTGTAATGTAGAGTTAGATATGGAGATCAGAGACTCATGTAAATGGGCGGTTGTTCTCCGTCTGCGCTCGACTGGATGTCGCTGGAATCGGGAATGAACGTTCCAGCTGAGTCTGAGGTCAAAGGTCAGGTTGTTGTGGCAGCTGCTGGTTTCTCATTGAGTATGCAGACGGATGATCTGCACTGAGGACACCAAATATCACCGTCTGCCCTGACATCACGCCATGCCGCTGTTTTTTCATATTTTACGTTTCTAATTATTCATCGCCGATAGTTAGCCGGTAATGAGAGCTGTTTCTGCAGCGCTTCAGCCTATGTGTGACCCGCTGCGCTCTGATTAGTATGCGTCTCTAGCACAGCTAATTGTGGGTAGAAAAGCTCATTGTTTCTCTGGCTTCCTGTACAAAGAGCTTTAGCGGCAGTGTTTAGCGGCTGGGGACCCGAGACAAGCTCGCTTTTTGTCTTTGCGC
>NW_015647500.1:100261-107135 GCF_001515625.1 Sinocyclocheilus rhinocerous
CCTCCGAACGTGACAAGGTCAAGGCCTAAACGCTGTTTTCAGCGCCCGAGAGGTTTAACGTGGCGACGACGTTACTTGTGCGCTTGTAAAACGGAGGGAAAAGCAGCATTGGTGTAAAGTAACATCAGGGGACCGTAAAACTCAGAAACCCCTTTAAAACAAATAGATGGATTCGATTTCTGTCAACACAGACTTTATTAGCTGAACGACTTAAACTCAAGCAGTTTAGAGAAGGTCTCTTTCATTTGACATAAAATACTGTATGATAGTTTTGGAGACGGGATCTAAAAAGTATCTTTCATTGCTATTGCTTTATTTGACTGTGCAGTGTTGGTTATAGGGTTTCATTTCTTTTAATTTTTTTGTAAACAGTATATGTAGTATATATTTTGCTATATATTTTAAAATGCCATAATAGAACTACAAGTATAAATCTGTTTATTATACAGATAGATTTTTCCTAGGTCCATTTTTTTTTTCAAATGTATTCATTTATTTCCAATAATTTAATCATGATTATTACGTAAATAAATATTGATAAAATAAAAATACATAAAAAATTTTTTAAATATTTTTTTTATATAAAAACTTTACTATATATATATATATATATATATATATATATACAGTATATATATGCACTTTATCGGCCATTAAAAATTTTATTAATATATTTAAAGGGTTGTCTGTTATGTGTTGTATTTTGGCTCGAAACCACACTGTAAAAATTATGTTTCAAAGTTGTGATTATTGGAGTACGTTTACAAGCAAATACTTCAACGTTTACACTTTTAACACTTTTTAATCCATTGAGTTACTTGCCATTTCTTTGTCATTATTTGTGGAATTTACTTGCAATTTCTCTGTGAAATTCGTTTCAGAGTAAATTCTACGCCATGTTTTTCAGTGCAGATATTCTGCAGGAAACAATGTTGGATGTGACTTGATTTGATCCATCAGAAATGGACTGCATAGTGAAAAGTGTCTATATTTTGCATTAAAAGCCTGTGTTAGTTGGCGACTAGTATTCAAAACATTAGCTGTTTTGTAAAAGAAAAAGAGGAGTTTAGTCCAAAAGAAAACTGGTGAATCATGTGGGCGTTGAGGTTTTTGTAATGGTCTGAATGCCTCTTTTTCATTTCTCGTCAGACAGTTTTACATTTCTCTATGAACATTTTTCTCTCGTGTCCATTTAATCTGGTTGGAATTAGTCATCCATCAGTGTTACACATTCATCTTTTACAAACGGCTCACCATAATCCTCAGAACATGAGTGTTTCAGTCACACACGCTTGTGTTTGAAATCTGAGGGTGTTTAAACAGGTCTCTCTTGATATACAGATTACCATAAAAAAGCAATAAAACCACACTTTCTACCTGTGATGAAATCAGTGCGTGTTTGTTTGCTCATCCAGATGTATTGATGAGAATGAAACACAGTCTCTCTGTGCAGTCTTTCCACATGCCGAGCTGATAAACTCCCGTATCGAGTCGGTCTGGAAATGGCCCGTAACGCCGGACACATGGGAAGCGTCACCCCGGGGTGATTTCACCTCCGAGGAATATAAACCTTTCATTTATTGATTTCCCAATGTGTTATTCCTCCGTTCTGCGGTGTGCAGCGGGTGAGAGAAGAAAAAAAGATACTGCACATCAGATGTTATTAGAAAAGTCCTGCAGACCGGTTTTATTCTGTCATAATTCCCTTTAAGTCTAACACACACGTGGCTTTTTCATAGACAAGCTGTGATATGCTTAAAGCTTAACTTTATTAATATATTTGAAGGGTGTAAAAATTCATAACCCATGTACTAATGTCTGTAATGTGCTGTATTTCAGAGTGAAACCACACTGTAAAATTATGTTTCAAAGCTGCAATTATTGAAATAAGTTTACAAGCAAATACTTCAAAATTTTATTTTTATTTCAGTGTTACTTGCCATTTCTTTATAATGATTTATGAAATTTACTAGCAGTTTCTGAGTGAAATTTGTTTCAAGGTAAATCCTACACCAGTTTTTTTTTTTCTTCAGTGCAGAAATCTTTATTAAAAATAAATAAATAAATAAATTCAGGCCAACATATATTTTAAATATATGCTAAATATATGTTGTAAACAGTGAAGCTCAATGAAACATATTTTTGAAATTGAAAACATATTTAGTTTCAACCTTAATGTACCAAAATGTATTTCAGGGGCAAGAAAATTATTCATTACTTATTTTTATTCAAATGTGTTATACGTTCACTCATGTTACAGACAACAAACAGTTTTTCTTCAAATGTGACGTATGTGAATGTATTTTCTTGGATTGGAATATATGGAGCGCAAAATATATTTTTAAATGTTTTAAAAAATATATATTTATATTTTTAAAATACATTTTCAAAAAAAGGCCAAAAAATATATTGGTAGAAAATATATTTATGTACATATATTTATATAGTATGTTTTGAAATATATTGTTTACGTATGTTATAGACATATTTGTTTCAAATGTGACATATGTGAATGTATTTTCTTGGATTGGAATATATGGAGCGCAAAATATATTTTTAAATGTTTTAAAAAATATATATTTATATTTTTAAAATACATTTTCAAAAAAAGGCCAAAAAATATATTGGTAGAAAATATATTTATGTACATATATTTATATAGTATGTTTTGAAATATATAAAAAAAATTATTTATTTATTTTATTTTATTTTTTGCTGCATGGGGTTGGAAAAATCGAGAATTGGAGAAATGGACTGAATAGTGAAAAGTGTCTATTTAGGTCTAGCGATGCCAGCTGAAAATGAAAGTGGGTTCAGAGTTACTTATAATTTTGATGAAAGATTATAAAGCAGACGTTTTTTGCACTAATGTGCTCTGATGAATCGTTCCCAGTAAGACCAAGAATACGAAACGTAAATAAGGTCAGGTTTGATTTCATGTTGACTGCATCCGTTCTAGGACCGCAGTATTTGATCTCTGTCTTCATTCATGGATTGTTTATTTGCTTCAGTATGTGCTCAATCATCGTGTTTGGTTTTCCGGTTGACATGAAGCATGTTTGAGGCTTTGAAGGGCTGATTCGGGCTTCGCTTTCAAGGGTCAAACGTCGTGACCTCTGAAGGTATAATGTGGCGCTTTATGCAAATAGACGAGGTTTGTTTGTTGCTTTGTGTCTTTGTTGACATTTAAAAGACTGTGAAAGTCTGCGCAGGCTTCGATTACACGTGTGTGTGTGTGTGTGTACATATATATATTAGCCATAATTTTATTTTTTTCCTGTCTATTCTCTTGTTCTCTTAGTCAATTAATGTCTCTTAAATTATATATATATAACATAATATTAAACATATTTACATTTCTTTATAACTATTCATACATATGCATTATTTAAATATACTCTACTGTTCAAAAGTGTGGGGTCAGTAAGTCAGTCATTTTTATTTTTATTAAATAAATAAGAAGTATACTTGTATTCATCAAGGATGCATTAAACTGATCAAAAGTGACAGTAAAGACATTTATAATGTTACAGTAGATTTCTGTTTCAAATAAATGCTGTTCTTTTGAACTTTCTGTTCATCAGAGAATCCTGAAAAATAAAATGTAGCACAGTTTCCACAAAAATATTGGGCATCACGACTGTTTTCAACATTGATAATAATCAGAAATGTTTCTTGAGCAGCAAATCAGCATATTAGAATGATTTCTGAAGATCATGTGACACTGAAGACTGGAGTAATGATGCTGAAAATACAGCTGCGCATCACCGAAATAAATTACATTTTAACAGATATTCACATAGACAAATGCTCTTGTAAATTATAATAATATTTCACATTTTTACAGATTTTACTGTATTTTTAATCAAATAAATGCAGCCTTGGTGAGATTTGAACAGCTGTACACATTTCTTTGTTTACTGTTTTGTAATACTGTATTTTCTCATAACACTTTGAACTGTATAATGATGCTAAATTTTAAAACGATCACTGTGTTTATTATTAATATTTTAGGCATCAGAACAGAAATACACTGCATTAGTCTCAGTGTACTATAGCATCTCCAGAGTGCGTCTTTGTGCTGGAAGAGTGAGATTCCCGCTGGATGTTTTTACCCGGGGTCTGTCACAGGGTCACGCAGCCGTCTAGAAGATAAAACTCTTTCCCGTTCCTCTTATTTTCCAGACCGGCTTATTATGAATTCTCACTTGGTGTCAGAGGTCTGCTATTTCAGGATTCTGGAGGATTTTTCCTGGCCAAAACAAAACGTGTGAATACATGGGACTTAAAGGAGCACCATAAAATGAGAATAGACACAAAAGAGGAACGAAAGAAAGTCTTATATAAGAATAAATAAATGGTGACAGACTTTTCATTTTTGGTCTTTACCGTCAATATTAGTCATGTGATGTCACAGCGAGAGGGAATGATGGGGGAAGGAGCTATAATTAGGAAAGGGAATATAAAACACATTTCGGCAGGCTGTATTTTTCAAACTATTGCAGGGGCGGATTGTTTTATGAGCTCTGTGATTGCGGCGGCCCTCCGGAGGCAAATATTTGCCGATTCGGCAGGAAATGGGGCTCGAGAACGGGGGCAAAACCTTGAACTTCACCTCCAAAACTGATTTTATTCCAATCACTGGTTGGTGTAGGGTGATAGAAAATATGGTCTGTACAGTAGAAAAAGCATCCCCACAAGGATAGCAAACCAGACGTGTGTGTGTGTGTGTGTGTGTGTGTGTGTGTGCGCGGTCTCTCAGGAACGCTGCACTCTGCCTCGACCTTTCCAGCAGTAATGGGATTTTCAGGCCGTTTCTGTTCTCTCCGATCTATTTCAGAGGCGTTCATGCGATGCTGTCATACGCTGATCCTCACAGAGCATTATTGTACAGTATGTTTGTTTCGCTGCATATGTAAAAGCTTCTGTAGAGGGTCTAGGAATGGGACAGTGTCAGAGTGTTTATTGTTAACATTTTCAGTAATTGAAATCAAGCTGACATAAAATGAAATATAAATATTAGATGAAGAATTTGAAAATATATATATATTAAAAAAAATGTAATTAAAGTGAGAAATTTTGCATTGACAACTAACTGAAAAAATACTAAAACTAAAAATGAAATAAAATAAATGAAAGCTAAATAGAAATAAAAACAAACAAACAAACAAATCTAAAAGACAAAAGTACATAATACAATTGCTAAACTGAAATTTCTAAATGGCTAAAACTAATTTTAAGATAATAAAAATATAAAAACATAAATAAATAAAAAGCTAATTCTGAATATTTGTACGATTATACGTAATTATTTGAAAAAAAAAAAATATATATATAAAAATGTTGATAATTGAAATAAAGCTGAAATAAATTAAAATATAAATATTGGATAAAAAATTTTAATGAAAATGAAAAATGTTGCTTTGGCAACTAACTGAAATCAGTTGGTGTACTAAAATTACTAATATTAGAAACTAAATAAAAATAAATTAATTTCAATAGAAATATAAAAAACAAATAAACTAAAGACAAAATAGTCATTTTCAGTAATTAAAGTAACATTAAAATAAAATATAAAATAAAAGATGAAAAAATTTAAAAACTGAAAAAAATTAAAAAATTATTAAAAAACTTAAATGAAAATTAGGAACGTTACTAAATTACAAAATTACTAATGCAAATTACTAAATTACTAAAACTAAAATAAAATAATAAAATCTAAAAATAAAAAAATACATTTAAAAGTCTAATAAAAAATATTAGTATAATATTTATAAAATATTATATTGCTGCTTTAAATGATGAATTAGAGGACATACAATTGACTGATCAGTGCTTAGTTTGAAAATATAATGCGTTAACTGACTAGTCGACTAATAGCTCTGTTTTAAAGGGAATGAAGTTAGAGGTGCAACTTCATCTCAGCTGATAATAATTTTTTTAGCATGTAGAGCACTAAACTATCTTTGAGAAGAAGATGCATCTGTAAACTCTAATGCAGCTCTGCTAGTGGATTCTTCACTGAGTTTTGGTCAGAGACCCAGAGCAGCGTTACACGAGTTCTGCTGCCTTTATGATCTCAGAATAAGAGTAGAAGTCATTTTATGTGAGCAGGATCGTGCAGAACCACAGAGTCTCGTGTTTCTTTCCATTAGCAATAAACTGGTGTTTATCATTTCTCATGTTTTCGAATCGGTCAAACCTCAAAGGTGCCGCGTGGAACGAGACGCTTGCCAACGTTTCCTCGCTCTCGTAAAGCAGTGAAATCAGCACATCTGGAATCCTCTGTCTGTCTGAACGTCTCTTTTTCTTTTGGGATATTCACAAGTCAATTTTTCCATCATGTAGATGCATGTTGGGATGAAGCGGGACGATCAGATCCAGACCACACGGCGTTTCTGGCTCGTCTGCCGGTGGAAGTGAAGGCCTGTTTGTGTTTCCTCTGACTGAGTTTATTCGTTACTAAAGCCACGGATAAACACTTCTGATTCCACTCCATCTCCATCCAGCTGATAAGAAGAGCGTTTGGCGGAGGAACACGAGGCCATTCTTCACGTGACGTTCGTTCTGGATGAGATTCACCTCTTGTTTTTCATAATAATACGTTTAAATTGGAGTACTAAAACGACTAAAACGGAAAATGAAATAAAAGTTAAAAAAAGAAAGAAATGAAAATAATAATAATAATAAGTTGTTTAAATTGGAGTACTTAAATAACTAAAACTAAAAATGAAATAAAAGTAATAAAAAAAAGAAATTAAATTAAAATAATAATAATGATAACAATAAGAAGTTTAAATTGGAGTACGAAAATTACTAAAACTAAAAATTAAATAAAAGTAACACAAAAAAGAAATGAAATTAAAACTATATA
>NW_015647500.1:107499-111587 GCF_001515625.1 Sinocyclocheilus rhinocerous
ATATATATAAGCTAATTCAAAATACTGATGTAATGTTATTATGCTAATTAAAAACTATTAAAAATATTTTTGATAATTAAAGCTGAAATCAAATAAAGTATTAGATTTTGAAAATTTGAAAAATGTTTAAAGTTAAAATGATTGAAAAACTTGAATGAAAATTAGAAATGTTGCAAATAAATTAAAACAAATAAGTTGGAGTAGTAAATTGCTAAAAATAAAACTGAAAAAAAAAGAGAAGTGTTTGTCAGAGGACGGCTGATTCTTTCTGCTGCTTTATTCTGGATGTGATTCGGCTGCATGTTTTTCATGCTCTTTATGAGGAAACTAAACAAGCGGCTTCAGTTCACGTTTATGACTTAAACTTCATCTCCTCTCTCGCATTCCAAGCATGAAGCTGCATTATCCGCTGAAAGCCTCCTGTGTCCCGCAGGTTTGGGTTCGTGGAGCACCTGAGGTGTTGAAAGGGCACATCTCTTCATCGTCTCGTGCATACTCTCTGACGGCTTTGCTGCTACACGTGTAAACCCAAAAGTTCAGCCACAAATGAAAATCCTGTCATGGTTTGTCTATCTTTCTTCTGAGGAGCACAGGTGTGTGTGCATAATGTCCGGAGTGCGTTTTTCTGTAATGTGCACCGGGGCCGTCAAGCTCAGAAATGACAGAAAAGCACCAGGAAAGTACAATAATAGACTATAATCTATAGATCTCATACGCTGGATTTCAGCTCTTCTGAAGTCAGACAGAAGCTCTTTGCGGAAGGAACAATTTGCTCTCCACTGTAGAGTGACAGAAGGGATTTTCAGCAAATAATGTATTGAATTTCAGTCTGTTCCTCACACAAAACATCATACGACTTCAGAAGATGTGGAATATAGTGCACTAGATCTATGGATGGTACGTTTAGGGTGCTTTTTGGTCACCATATTATGGAAACGAACATCCTGCAATATGCTTTTTTTGTGTTTAACAGAAGAATGTAAGTCATGGCACTCGCAACGGCAAGGTCATGGGTTCGAGTCCCAGGGAATGCATCAACTAATTAAATTTATAGCTTGAATGCAATGCAAGTCACTTTGGATAAAAGCATCTGCCAAATGCATAAATGTAAATGATGACTATTTTAATTTTTGTGTACAATATAATTTTTACCATATCTGGTAATATGGTATATACACTTTATTTTTCCTTCTTCCACAGTCTTCATTCTATTAACATAAAGCATGTTCTAGGACATTTTATTGCAGTAAATAATAATGATAATTATTATTATATGCATTCCTTTTATTATATTCCATATAATTGTTATTTTTTTACATTTTAAAGCATGTTCTGGGACATTTCACAGCACAGTTTGTAGTAAGAGACTTAATGATTTTAATACTACTACTACTTCTACTAATAATAATATAATTCCTTTTATTATTATTATTATTATTATTATTATTATTATTTGTACATTAAAGTATGTTCTGGAACATTTTACTGCACACTTTGTTTCTAGATAATAAAAAATATATATTATTATTATTATTCTGAAAGAAATATTCAAACACAATAATAAATAATAATTATTACAATCCTAATATTTCACTGTAAATTATTATTAGTAGTAGTAGTAGTGCTTTATAGTCATATTGAAATATAATAATAATATAATCACACAATTTTGATGATTCACGTGATCTTCTTTGATTCTCTGAAGGAAGCTTTGAGGGGTTTTACTACAGTATATTTACCTTCAGAAGCAGATGCTTCATTGTCGTACTTTTCCTCTAGTTCATGTGTAAACAAACAAACAAACAAACAAACGTGAGTCTGATGTTCTGTTCTGGTTTAGAGATGCATGGCAGTCTGTCAGGTTTGATAAGGGTAGTGATAAAGGTGTGTTTGCACTCATCGGATCCTCCTTGACGTTTTCTCTTCCTCTTCAGTGACACGGATCCCCGCAGACGCTTGCATGAAGTAAACACACGCGGCAAGCTGCTGGAAGGGTTTGACTTTATTAAGCAGCTTGTTCTGTGCAACATCCGGAGCTGAACTCATAAATAAAGCCTGTTAGCGAGTAAGTGATCGGGAGGTTTGGCAGGTTGGGTTGAGGTGACGCTAACAGGAAATCAGAAACAGGAAACAGGAAACGGAGAGCTGAGGAAAGACACCAGATGCTCCTTGAAGACAGACTGTAGAAAGTCAGCTTCACAGTTTATTCTGAGCGTTTAGACTGATAAAACCACCAGCTGTGCATGTGATCTTCGCATATTAAAAAATTACAAGATATTAGGGCCTTGTATGAGACACAAAGAGAGCAAAGCCTATAGTGTTTTGTGGAAATTTCATGTCGTTCATGAACTCTTTTGCAGGTTGTTCATCATTCAGAGTCTTTGAATTCAGTTTGCACCGAGGTAGTGAATGGAAAATGAAAATGTAAGAATAATGTGTGAGGAATTGCATTGAGCTTTCAAAGTAATTCATAGAAATGTGGCTTCAACTAGAAAAGCAAGACAAACCTTGAATGTTGACTTGGCAATAGCTAAAATAGTTTTAAAGTGTTTATTTCTGAAGGTTTATAGGCCTTATTAACAGAAAGAATTGTAGGTGGATGGATAGAGTTTTATTATTTTGAATTAGCTTTTATTTTTAAGCTTTCATTTTTTAAATTTAGTTTAAGTTTTAGTCATTTTATTATGTGTATTTATTATGTTTTATTAGATTTCGTTTTCTTGTAATATTTCTATTTAGGTTTAATTTATTTCGATTTTAGTTTTAGAAATTTTAATACTTAAACTTGTTTTATTTCAGTTAGTTTGCAGCCTTTCTAATTTTGTTGAGGTTTTAAGTTTGTCATCTAATATTTATATTTTATTTAAGCACAGAAACTATTTTTAATAGTTATTTTTAACAGTAACAACACTGCACAGCATGCATTAACATAAAATTAAGATTAATATTAAGTCATTTTATGTGCTTTTGTATTTTTATTAGTTTTATATTTTCAAAAAATATTTCTATTTAGATTTCATTTATTTTTATTTCAGGTTTAGTTTTAGTAATTTTAATACTTCAACTTAACCTTATTTTATTTCAGTTAGTTTTGCAAACTTTTTAATATTCGTTTGAGTTTATGTAATACTTATATATATTTTTTTATGTGCTTTTGTCATTTTTATTAGTTTTATATTTTCAAAAAATATTGTGATTTAGATTTCATTTATTTTTATTTCAGGTTTAGTTTTAGTAATTTTAATACTTCAACTTAACCTTTTTTTTTCAGTTAGTTTTGCAAACTTTTTAATATATATATATATAATTTAATTTAATGCATAAGAAGTAAAAAATATATATTTTATACAATTTCATTAATTGTAATAATGGACTTGGAGAAAGCGCAGAGAAAAAGATGTGTTTTCAGATTTGTCTGGATTTCTCTGGATGTAGCCGTCTTTAAGCGTCACTTCTTTAACTCTCCTGGTTTCAGAGCATAAGCACGCTTGTGTTTTAAGGTTTGACTGATAGCAGCATCTGCTCTGTGAGTCTTGCTCGTAATGATTGTGCAGGCGTGTTATCAGAGAGCAGATCTTCACAGGCCGGTTCTTTGTGTTCGGCCTCACAGGCTGGCATTGTGTTTCAGGAACAGGTGTCTTTTCTGTCCAGGCTTGTTGTGCGCTGCTCTGCGTCTCTCCGTTTACAGTGGAACCCAAACCAGACGCAGCTCATCCACTTCCACTGACAAGTTCGGCTCTTTCATGATGTGACGGCCATCAAAGATTAATGCCGTATCCTCCGGGCGAATCACAGTCGCTCAATGAAGCCCAGAGGAGCGAAGAACCGCTGCTTTTACAGTATGTCATTGTGTTTTTATTTGAACAGGCAGATACGTCTCTGCGGCCTGAAGCTCTTTATGCTCAGGTGAGGTGGACTCGCATGACAATTACAGCCGCCACTTCAATACTCTAGTGGAAATATGCCTTATTTAGCTTGTTTTCAGGATGTTTATTCATTACTGCTATTATGTATAGATATTATTAAATTATATATTTTTAAAAATAAAAAAATAAAAGCACAAAATAATAAATAATATTAAACATTAA
>NW_015647500.1:112568-113077 GCF_001515625.1 Sinocyclocheilus rhinocerous
ATACATATTTACATACATGAAAAAATAAAAAAAAACAGAATTATTTATTTTATAAATAATTTATTATTATTAATTTATTCTTTATTTTATTTTATATTTAATATTGCTTATTATTTTGCATTACTATTTAGTACGATTAAAATCTACTACATTTTAGTAATAATGGCCAGTAGAAATGTTCATTTCTTAGGGTGTTTTGAGGATGTTTATTGATTCCCGCCGTCGTCTGCGGTTGTCATTTCGCAGACTAACAGCCGACTGCGAGATACAGCTGTAGAAAATGCAGCCGGCAGGAAAACGCACCGGTTTAGATTGGAACACTTGGAAAAAAAAGCATTTTTATTGCCGCTGGCCAGGGACGGTCTCGCGAGCAGGCCGTGATGGATGAGGGTCCGCAGGCTCCGTTCTGCAAATAAATGCAGTTTGTCATGTGAATATACGTCTGCGGGACTGTTTATCTGTTTATCCGGTCGGGATTGGCAGGTGTGGGGATGATAATTCGAGTCTGT
>NW_015647500.1:113308-125636 GCF_001515625.1 Sinocyclocheilus rhinocerous
ATACATATTTACATACATGAAAAAATAAAAAAAAACAGAATTATTTATTTTATAAATAATTTATTATTATTAATTTATTCTTTATTTTATTTTATATTTAATATTGCTTATTATTTTGCATTACTATTTAGTACGATTAAAATCTACTACATTTTAGTAATAATGGCCAGTAGAAATGTTCATTTCTTAGGGTGTTTTGAGGATGTTTATTGATTCCCGCCGTCGTCTGCGGTTGTCATTTCGCAGACTAACAGCCGACTGCGAGATACAGCTGTAGAAAATGCAGCCGGCAGGAAAACGCACCGGTTTAGATTGGAACACTTGGAAAAAAAAGCATTTTTATTGCCGCTGGCCAGGGACGGTCTCGCGAGCAGGCCGTGATGGATGAGGGTCCGCAGGCTCCGTTCTGCAAATAAATGTAGTTTGTCATGTGAATATACGTCTGCGGGACTGTTTATCTGTTTATCCGGTCGGGTTTGGCAGGTGTGGAGATGATAATTCGAGTCTGTCTGTGAAGGGGCTGTATTAGCGGCGCTGTCCATCTGCTGATGAAGCTATGGATGGTTGACTTCCTGGAAGCCAGAGGTGGTTGGAAGCCGCCGTGATTCACAATGTGATGCCAGTAAACAGATGCATGAGCTCAGCGAGTCTGTGCAACTCGTCACACTGCAAGCTTTCAACTGGCAGCTTTATGCTTCGGCCGTTTAAGATGACGTGAAATCAACCCAAACTGACCCTTTTTACCTTCTTAATAAATGTGACTGCTGTTATTGCGCACGATTCATTAGCGCGTGTTTTTCTGAACAATCGTATATCAAAATCACTTTCTCTGCATCTGACGTGCTGCTTCTGCTGCTTGTTTTTTCTACTTCTCATGCACTGGCGTTTTATGCGTTGTGTTCAGAATCTAGAGACAGATGGGATTCATCATGACACTGATTTCTGTTAGAGAATAGTGACATTATATGTGTGTTTGTGTGTGCATTTCAAAATCCACAACTGAAGAATCACCTCCCTTTCAGTTAGTTTGAATTGAATTGGCCACAACACACAGGAAGTGAATTGGAATGGGAATTTACTGAGTTGCAGTTCAGACAAATTCAACACAGGTGATGCATTCTGGGAAATTAATTGTATGGATCCACCCTCATCTGTATGTAAGACTTACAAATCTTCAAATTCCGACTTTATAATAATTTTTTTTTTTAATAAACTAGACTTTTACAAGCCATTTCATTTCATTTTTGTGCTAAATTTCAATTCTACATTTAAAAAAATTCTAAATAAAAAAAGTATAAAAGCACTTGTTTGGGTAAATGAATTCCTTTGAATTTCAGTTCATTTTTAAAGCTAAATTTTAATTTCGAAATAAAAAATGAAATTTAAAAATGTACCTTAAATAATAATAATAATAAAAAAACACTTACTGAGGTCAATTCATTTCTTTGAATTTCATTTAATTTAAATGCTAAATTTCAATACTACAATTAAATAAAAAAAAATATTTACTTTTAATAATAATAAAAACGCTTATTGAGGTAAATTAATTTCTTTGAATTTCAGGCAATTTTAATGTTACATTTTATTTGTACATTTAAATAAAAATAGTTTAGATAATAATTAAAAACAGTTATTGAGGTAAATTAATTTCTTTGAATTTCAGGTAATTTTAATGTTAAATGTTATTTGTACATTTAAATAAAAATAGTTTAGATAATAATTAAAAACAGTTATTGAGGTAAATTAATTTCTTTGAATTTCAGGTAATTTTAATGTTAAATGTTATTTGTACATTTAAATAAAAATAGTTTAGATAATAATTAAAAACAGTTATTGAGGTAAATTAATTTCTTTGAATTTCAGATAATTTAAATGCTAAATTAAATTTTTGCTGTACATTTACATAAAACATTTAAATACAAATACTTTAAAACGTATTGAGGTAAATTAATTTATTTCAATTTGAACTGCCTTTCAGTTCAAGTGAAGAAATTTGATTGTAATTTAACACTAAATTGTAACACTAAACTGTTCAAACATCCTGTGGGAAAATAGGAAAAGTACTGGTCATTTTCTGCCAGGACATTTTCCATTAAGCTTACAAACATTTCCTTTAAACCTAAAACAAAATCGACTAAATGCAATGCCTAAATGTGAAAAATCAGTATGGAAAATTCCTTTATATTAACATTTTTACAGACTTTTCTTAGAGACTATATTTCTAAATCACCTTCAAGAAATGTTATTATGGCTTTGTTCCTGTGGTGACCTCGAGCCTGATGGTAGGATGAGATCTTGTGTGTCAAAGAGAGAATCAGGGCCTCTCTCTTGTGTTTGTGTGACACTCTGAAACCAAACATCAGTATCTGAGTTTCCCCAGCCTTCACCATCAAAACATTCCTGCTAAAGCCTGTTTCCAGGTCAGATGCGTCTCATCATGGGAACGTTGCCTCTGGCCTCAAACACGGCTGCTGTTGTTTCACTGCCACTTTATTCTGCTGGGTTTATTTCTCAGCCGAGACTTTAAAACTCCATTTGCATTCGTTTAGCGATGAGAAAAGGCCGATGCAGGAATCTACCTGTTATTTATCAGGCTGCAGGTCTTTGTTTGTGCCATTAACAGACGGCGGAGGATTCATACGAATGCTGAAGAGCTGCTCGGGAAGGACGTGGCGTCTCGTAGCAACAGGCAAAGCGTCTCCTGTTGTCCGAGACTTTTTCCCAACCGTATGTGTGTGTTTGTCCCTTTTGAAAGGACTGAAGAGGGAAGGGCCGTAAGTGCTGTTTAATAAACTCTTAAAGAGCGGTCTGTCTGTCCTCGGGCCTTCAGGAGGAACACGGACAATAGATGTTGCACGCTTTGAATGCAGACTTCTACACACGTCCTGGACGAGAAAGACTGCTGTCAGACGCTGAATGAGGAGCGCTCGCCTGTTAATTCAATGAAGTTGTCAGGTTTTTTTGGAGCGCAGGTCTGCTGGATGATCAGAACGCAGCCGTGTTGAGCGTTTGGCATCATGTCAGTTTGCCCGGAGCTTGTGCTTGTTGTGTAGTCAACACATGCATCATCGTCTTTAGTCATTGTTTGGTCCGGGCTAGCAAAGAATTTGTGCTGTTTTTAAAAGGTCAATCCTTGTGTGAGTGTGTTTTATCTCAAGTGACCTCGTCAAAATATCATTGTTAGGAGGCGAGCGCAGAAATCCTTGGAGGAAAACGGTCTAAGAGCTGAAGAATTTAGGTCAGACATTAAACTGAGACTTCAGAGCAGGAGACATTGGTCAGTGTGTTTAAAAAGAATTATGATTATAGCAACCGATTATGATCACAGCATGTTATTTGTAAAATCAGCTACAATCTGTGTTCAAACTGTACGAAATTTCAGTAAACAACACGTTAATAATGAGTAGCTTACATTTTAAACTAAATATTGTGTATTTTTGCCAGCGAGAGCATTTCAAACAAAACCATGGAGGATTTAATAGTTTTGAATGGATTATTCAATAACTCACTCACTAGTTTGTTCCTGAATGAATCAGTGTTTTGAATGATTCAGAGATTGTTCATGAATGGATCTATGTTTTGAACAAATCAGTTGAACAAATGATTCAGTGATTATTTTTGAATGAATCAAAGTTTTGAATGAATTGGTTGAACAAATGACTCAGAGATTCACTTATAAAAGCAATCGCTTGTTCGTTCCTGAATGAATCAGTGTTTTGAATGAATCGGTTGAATTAATGATTCAGAGATTGTTCATGAATGAATCTATGTTTTGAACAAATCAGTTGAACAAATGATTCAGTGAACGAATTAGCTGAACAAATGATCCAGAGATTCACTTATAAAAAAAGTCACTTGTTTTTTCATGAATGAATCAGTGTTTTGAAAAAATCAGTTGAACAAATGATTCAGTGATTATTTTTGAATGAATCAAAGTTTTAAATTAATTGGTTGAACAAATGATTCAGAGATTCACTTATAAAATCAGTCACTTGTTCGTTCATGAATGAATCCGTGTTTTGAATGAATCCGTTGAATGAATGATTCAATGATTGTTCTTTAATGAATCAGTGTTTTGAGTAAATCAGTGTTTTTAAATGAATGGTCCATTGATTGTTTCTGAATAAATCAGTGGTTTGAACAAATCGATTGAATGAATGATTCAATGATTGTTCCTGAATAAGTGTTTTGAAAGAGTCGATTGAATGAGTATTTCAGTGATTCACTTATAAAGGCAGTCACTTGTTCATTCATAGTTTTAAACAAATTGTTTGAAAGAATGATTCATTCATAAAGATTCCTGAATGAATCAGTGCTTTAAGTGAATTGGTGGAATTAATTATTCAATGATTCACTTATGAAGTAAGTTTGCTCCTGAATAATTCAGCGTTTGCAACCCTCTACGCACACCTTGGCAATATAATCGCCATTGGCTAGTAAATTTTTTTGTTTACTCGCCAGACTGATATACTATTTTACACACACACACACACACCAGTGTTGCCAACTGCTTTCAATTGAAAGTAGCTAAAGATTTAGTCGCATATGCGAGTGATTTACTCGCAATTTAGAGGGTTGGTTTGGAATGAATTGCTTGTATGTATGATTCACTGACTTCCAGAAAGAATCTCTGAAAAATCCAGACCAGTGGACCAGAACTAACTGTGTATTATAATATCTGCAGGTGTATTTTAAATTTTTTTTTTCAGTTATAACATCATCTTGTTCATTTTGAGGCCAATATGAAGTTTTATTTATTTATTTATTTGCTGAGGAAACAGCAAAAAATAAAACTCAATTTGTACATTTATCAGCTGGTTTTGGATGTGATTCTACATAAAGAATAACGGTGTGCAGTTAGATACATTTATTTATTGAAATTAATAGTTGCAATTACAATATCAAAGCTAATATATTTTTTTTAGTGTCATATTTTTTATCTAAAATTGAGCTAAATCTGACAAAACTTAATTTTATGGAAATACTCAAATAATTATTTAAATTGTAAACATTATGTTAGGGTTAAGGTTAGGTTCTAATACTTATAACTCAGTATATAAAAACAATAGAAGTCTATGCAATGTGTGTGTGTGTTTGGACCCTCCAGCTAGCCATTCTAGATATTTTTGACTAAATAAACTGGGCCATGTCCCGTTCCCCATCTTTTTCCATCCCTCCATGCGTCCCAAAATCACCTTCCTCTTCACGTAAATCACAGTTGGCCGTTAGCATCCTGCTTACAAGATGCAGTCGAGACGGACCAATTTGTTCCCTTCAAACTGTTATTTCCTCATCAGCTTTGACAAACGCTGTTATTGTGCAGGAGGTGGTGCTGAATGGCCAATGGGGCGGTTCAGAGTTCGCCAGCTGTCCATCATCGAGACACGGCCAACATGAAGTGAATCATAAATGAAACGTCTCTCCATCCCGGCAGCTAGAATTCTGACCTTTTGAATCGGCCAAATGTCCTGTTTCTCAAGGTTATCGCCTGTGTGCTTTATATGTACAGCTCATGAAAGTCAAGGCCTCATGAATTTCATCTCTGGCCTTACGACACGTAGAAAAACTACCATGCTATTCCATGCGTGGTTTTGTTCGAAATACTTATTGTACCATAATAAATACCATAGTAAATACCAGCCTGCAGAAGAGTTGTGCAAAATTCAGAAAGTAAGAATTGACTCACTTAACTTAACTCAACTAATCACACAGGAAATTGAATTGAAATGATAGAAAGTGGAATATGCTTGATTAGATTTTTTTGAATTTCAGTTCAAGTCACATTTATTTCTATAGCACTTTATAGAATACAGATTGTTTCAAAGCAGCTTCACATTAACAAATAGTGTAAATGTTGCAAAGGTCATCAGTTATGAAACTAATTCAATTTAAGTTATAAAGCAGCTCTGTAGAAGAGAATATTACTATCCAGCACAATTCAGTTCAAACTTTGATAGTGTCAGTGTGATTTAATTCTCAATTCAATGTGCAGTGTATTCTGGGAAATGAAGTTCTTCCATCTGTCCCTAAGGCCTATAAAACCTTTACATTTCAGGACTTTTTAAAGTTGGTTTTTAATCATGCTTATTGGAGTTATATGAATTTCTTTTCTTTTTAAAATGCAAAGCATGCATCTCTTTTTTTCATTATTAATTTCAGTAAATGCACATCCTTGAGCATGTATGCAATGACTCTGAGCTTTAAGATGTTAAATAACAACCCCTGAATTCATAAATGAAAGACTGCATCATAAACAGAGAAGAAAAAATTGCTTGCAGAACACAGTGTAGTTAATGCAATGTTTCATTCAGATGAATTAAATGTTGCATTAAATATATTGTATGCTTTTGCAAGCTGTAATAGAGCGCAGGACTTTACTGTTTATGACATTATGCAATTACATGATGCATTTTTTACTTGTGCAAGTTTTATCACAAGACAAAAGCAAAGAATTGTTGCGTGAAAATGTTGCAGTTCAGTTGAATGTTGCAAATTATTCAGCTCAAATTTCTGTTCTGGTCCTATAGTGTTATGCTGCGTTCAAGTCCTCCTGGGACGTTCGTACTTACGAGTTGACAAGTCGTAATTACGATGTCAGGTGTGTTCAAGTCAGTTTAGTCGGCACAAGATGGCGGTGTACCTTCTTTTAATAAATTACAAAAAAATACAACAGGGTCTGCATTTTTTTTACTTGGATTTCATTAACTAGCTGCGTAACAAGAACATGACCAATTTAAGTTTATAGGAAAACTAAATTCGTAAATACGATCTATCCGACATGACTTGAACGCACCATTAGTGCAGTTCAGTACTCAATTCAACAGGCAGTGCATTCTGGGAAATGAAGTTCTTGGTTTTTAATCACACTTGTTGGAGTTCTATGAATTTCTTTGAATTTCAGTTCTTTTTTAAATTCAAAGCATGCATCTCATTTTTTTTTGTTTTTTTTTTGGATTATTATCATTCTTGTGCATGATTGCAGAGACTCTCAAAGCTTCAAGATGTTAAATAACAACCCTGAACTTAAAAATGAAATGTAAATTGCATCATGCATAGAAGAAAAAACAGTAGCGTATTTGCAAAACACACAGTATATTTTAATGCAGTGTTTCAGTCATTAAATACATTGTGTGTTTTTGCAAGCTATGGTAGAGTGCATGATTTATTTCTGCTTTTTCGTCTCTGTTTATGGCATAAAGTGTGCAGTGTTTATCATCACAAAACGAAAGCAAAGAATTGTTGTGTGAACATGTTGCATGCGGCGCGTTACACAATATAATTCCAGGCATTTTCTCAGCTGATTTGCTGCACGTCGCCACCTGAGGGAAGTAAGAATGGCTCTCAAACGTCTGTATTAAATGTTGACTCATGCCTCATTATGGTTTGGTCACTCCAGCACAGAGCAAACAGACGAGCGCGAGCTTCATCTCATCTCACAGGCCAAACCGTCGACCGCTTTCTGAAGAGCTTGTCACCCCGAGGCGGAGCGCGCAGCTGTAAAAACACGCTCGCAATCACTTTGAATGGTCGACGAGTGTTTCTGAGAGACTCTCCAGCGCCGGATGCAGTAACACACAAACACAGGCCTCTTCAGAAGCGAGGGTCTCTTGACCGGGGTGGCATCGCTCGCGGCGCACAGGTGAGACTCGTCTTTCTGCGCACCTGGGCAGAGAATGACAAAGCCGCGGGCAGATCCTGAAGATCCTTCTCACAAACGCATTCTGAAGCGAAGCTAGCATCCCGAGGCGAGAGGGAAATTGCAGATGGCTGATTTGAGTGGCATGAGGCTGTTTATGCTAAACAAGGGATTTATCCATTCGACACGCGCACGTTCAGCCCTGCTCTCAAACCAGAAGGCCGGGTGCGAATCTGCCAGTCGCTTTCGGTAAATGGCCTCGTTCCCGATGCATCAACCTGAATGCACAGAGACGGGCAGAAAATATGATGATCTGTCTCCGGCTGCATTACTGTGAACCAGATCTGTTTAACCCCGTGACCAGCAGTGTGTGTCATTCACAGCTGAACTGAAAACGCTCTTTACATTCGGATTCAATTCCTGCAATTTTATTTCAGTTTGAAGTGAGGATGCAAACAGGATGCGGAATTTCAATTCGAATTTAAAGAAGTGGAATGAAAGAAATAGAACTGAAATCCATGCAAATGTAGTGTTATTTAAAATTTTTAAGAGATTTTTTTTTATTATTAGAAAAAAAGGTTTGTCTAGACAAACTTTAAATGATTGCTCCAAGTTCAAAAAGTTTAAAAGAAGTTTTACATTTTACAAATATTGTTAATATATAATATATTAATATTTAATATTTTATGTCTCACAATTCTGGCTTTTTTCCGGCATTACTGAGAGAGATAAACTCAGAATTGCAAGATAGAAACAGAAATATTTCTGAGATGCAATATATAATTAGTCACAATTGCAAGTATGTAACTCACAATTTTAAGAAGTCTGTACAATATAACCTATAAATATAAACTGTGAAATATAAATTTGCAATTGCAAGAAAAAGTCAGAATTGTATGATAAAAAAGTTTTTTTTGCAAGATATAAATGCAAAATTGCAAGAAAAATTCAGAATTCAGTCAGAGTTTATATCTTGCAATTCTGTGCTTATATCTCGCAGTTTTGACTTTTTTTATCAGAATTGTGAAAAATGAAGTCTTAATTGTAAGATAAAAAGCAACAATTTCTTTTATATTTTTTTATTTCGTGGCGAGAAAAAAAAACAGAATTGTGAGATATAAACTAAAAATTCTGAGAAAAAAAGTCAGAATTCAGAGTTATCTCATGGTTATGACTTATTTCTCAGAATTTCAGGATTTCTCAGAATTGTTTATATCTTGCAATTTTCTCGCAAAAAATCGAATAAAAATATTTTTAAAAATTTATTAACATGTAATATATTCATATATTATTAATATTATGTATTTTTTTATTTCAAATGCATTTAGAAAAATTAAGCTTGAATGCTTTTTAAAATACGTTTATATATATATATATATATTTTTTTTTTGTTAAACTAAGTATACATTTATACAACATAAATTCATCATGTATACAATACAACTTATACAAAAATATAGCGTGTGTGTGTGTGTGTGTGTGTGTGTATTTGAATGATAGATGGATGGATGGATGGATGGATAGATAGATAGATAGATAGATAGTTTCAGCAGGATCACATGACGTGGTTCTGATGACCCAGACGGGTCAGTGACAGGTAACACAGCGGCTCTGGTTTCTCAGACTCATCTGCAGGTGAAGAGTCTGCAGAAACACATGGACATCTCCGTTATCTCTGGCCGTCTCGCTCCTCTCTGTTCCCTCGGGCGGCCGGGAGAGTCCGGTTACAGCAGGTCCGTCTGCTGCAGTGGGTTTGCCGTCTCTCTCCGGCAGCACATCAGCGCTCGTCACCTCGCAGTCACCTTGACTTCACATCCGATAAGGCAGCGTATCATAGCACAGTGCAGGAAGATTGTGTTTATCAATCTGCAAGCGTGTAGAGATTTTCACGGCGGTGTGAGAGTGACCTAGAGAGAGAGAAGGGCACACAGTCTGACACACCTCACCCAGCAGGCTTCCTTTTCTGTTTGCTGAGCTAATGGGCCGTCGGCATTGTGTTACAGCGGCTGAGATCCCTGATCAAAGCCTGCGTGCTGTTTGGACCCGACCCAGGAGACTAACCCTATCAGGAAGCTCATGCTCATGCAGCGAACGCACTACTGGAGTGGAACTAGTCTAACGCTTCCTCAGTGTGCGTTCCTGTAGAAATGAGACGGAGTCGCTTAGTTTACAGCTGCATCCTAAATTGTTGAACTTGGGTTTTTATCGAGGGAGCCCGAGCCGTATGGAAGCTTGTTTCTGCCGTGGGATAAAAATATAAAAATGGTACTTGTGACTTATTATCGCATAATTAGTTTTCTTTGAAATTTTGAGTTTATATCTCACAACTCTGTCTTTTTTCTCACAGTTCTGTGAAAAGAAATGTAAAAGATGTAAACTTAGAATTCAGAGAAAAATTTAAAATTCAGAAATGTAAACTCTGATTTCTGAGGGTGGGGTGGGAGGAATGTGAACTCAGAATTATGAGGAAAAAGAATTCAGAATTCTGCAGTTTATATCTCACAGTTCTAAGAATTAAACTAAAAAAGTCATAATTGTGAGATGTTGACTTGCAATTTTGAGGAAAAAAGTCTGAATTGTGGGATAAAAAGATATATATTTTTATTTTTTTTTATTCTGTGTCAGAAAAAATAAATTGCAAGGTATAAACAGAATTGTGAAATTTTAACTGAATTTATATCTCATAATTATAATTATTATAATGTTACTAAAGATTTCTGTTTTGAATCAATGCTGTTCCTTTGAACTTTCTATTCATCTGTGAATCCTGAAAAATAAAATAAAATGTATCACAGTTTGTATTGTGCAGCACAACTGTTTTCGACATTGATAATAATCAGAAATGTTTCTTGAGCAGCAAATCAGCATATTAGAATGATTTCTGAAGATCATGTGACACTGAAGACTGGAGTAATGATGCTGAAAATTCAGCTTTGATCACAGAAATAAATTAGAGCTTAACAGATATTGACATAGACGACAGCTCTTATAAATTATAATAATATTTCACATTTTTACTGATTTTACTGTATTTTTAATCAAATAAATGCAGCCTTGGTGAGCAGAAGAAACGCCTTTCAACTTATTTGTAATTTAGTGTTTATTTAAGCAAAGGGAAACCTCTGCGGTAATGAAAGAAGGAAATTGCAAATGAAATGAGCACAGAGCGAGCCTGTAATGAAGAAAAAACGCACAAAACAGAACAAAATAAAGCAGCCACATCAAGCTGATTAAACTTTATAAACTAATTACGCTGCCTCTTTGTTTTCCTGAAGATTGTGGGACTAGATAAATTACCACCTGCGTCTGAAACACACTTCTTCTGCCGCCGTCACAAACAGGCACTTTATATCATTATATATCATTCATATTGTCCACAGGGAAAGACCAGTTGAATGTCCATTTTTGGTGAAAGTTTTCTCTTCCACTGTATGTTTTAGAAGGAAGCTCCCAGACTGAAGTGTGTTGTGGAAATTAGGGCACTGGTTTGACATTACAGAGTTAATGGAGCGACACGAGAGGGTTAAGAATGGATGAAACCGTCAAGAGTCGCTTTCAGACGCACGGTGTTATTGACTGTAGATGTGAGAATGTGTTCGAAGAGCTGAAAAAGTAAGCTGCAATTTAACCAGCCGGGACGCTTCATCTCGGATTAAACCCAAAGCTATTTTGGCAAAAAATATGACAGTGTATGTCAGAGGAGCCGGTGCACGAAATGCACGAAACGCTCTCAAATCATGTGCAAAATAATACACACTTCCCCCGAGGACGACAGTTCAGCCGCTGCACTCAAACATGACACTGAACTGACTCAAATAGCATCAATTTTAGGAGATATCTGTGAGGAGACGTAACTCTTGGGTGGCATTTTAGAATAAAAAAAGAACTTGTGAATTGATTGAAAAGCATGTTTTGTTTTTAGCTCTAAACATGCGTCTCTAATCGCAACCAGATGCGTGTTTCTCTCATTTCACCAATCACATTTATACTCAGACTGCAGAAAAGGCGTGACTGGCCATTCAATTTCCCTCCGCTGTCCTCAGGTCAGGCCCATTATACATAAATAGAATTAAAAGAGCGAGTGTCGCCCGGATGCTGTCTATTCTCTGGCTCTTTTTGTATCATTTAACGGCCGAATCAGATTCTAATTAGCTCCCTTGTCATTCAACAGGCTGGTAGGAGGAAGGGGAGGGACGTTGTAGCCAATTACGTTTTGTATGTTTCCTCGCTGTCGCTGAGGTGAACGAAGCCTCGTTAATTCGATTTGAATCCCTTGACTGAAATGTTCATGATGGTCTCCATAGCTAATAAACCATGTGCACCTGTGAAGTCACGATCATATTTAGAATTATACTATAAGATTACAATTATAATACATTTAATTGTATGAATTTTATTGAAAATACACATCTATATTTAAATATTATAGAATTTATATTGCAACAACTGATAATATTTTTATATAATGTACTATATATATATATACACTGTATATGCACACACACACACATTTAATTATTATAATATATATCATAACATTTTTTTTTTAAATAGAATTTAATATAAATATTAAAATAAAATAATTATTAATAGAATAAAAAAAATAATATATGAAATTATTTAATTATTGTCACGGGTGCACACACACGAGGGACGAGGAGACGCTGGAGAATACTTTACACAAGACTTTAT
>NW_015647500.1:125648-125832 GCF_001515625.1 Sinocyclocheilus rhinocerous
TTATTTGAAAATATTATTATTACTATAATATAAATGTTATCTATATCTATATATCTATACCCAACTATATCTAATAGTAAATTAAATTATTAAATGATAATTAAATTAATAATTTCAGATATTATTTATTTAAAAAAAATTGAATTTATATATATATATATATATATATACACGTGTATTTATT
>NW_015647500.1:126822-131510 GCF_001515625.1 Sinocyclocheilus rhinocerous
TATTTAATTATTATAAAAACTGATAACATTTTTATATTATTTAATATATAATTTAATATTATATTTATATTTATATTAAGTGTATATTACATTTTTATATTATTTAAAAAAAAAGAAATAATTTTCATTTTCATTTTACTGCAAACTATTTTTAAGAGGACGGCAGATATTCGTGATGGATGTCTCTCCCTGATGGATGTTTTTACTGACTTGGTCTGTACAGAAGAGGTTAATGTGTGAAGAAACGAGTGGCAGTGGTAATTTTGGCTTCGCAGGTGTTCAATTGTCAGCAAAGACGTCTCTTAGCAACTCAATACTAAGGATGAGCGATGCTAATGCTAGCATTCGTTCTGCAGGTGTATGATTATCAATAGAGACGATTATTAACTGTTTTTTTTTTCTGCCAACGTGTGCTGAAGGGCTTTTACTGTCATGAGACGACTTATTGATTCGTTTTATTTGCTTTAAAGTGAATGTTTATCTCTAACAGCGCACAGACATGTTCATGTAGTCAGTGTCATTCTGTTGCACTTTTCCAAGTAAGACGTTTCTTTCTGCGGAAAACAGAACGCAGCACGTGAGCAAGATTAGAAATGCTCAGAATAACAGGCTAATGTACTTCTGCAGTATTTATACTTTGCACAGTTTGTAATTTTTCTCTAAGCATGAATTGCTTTAAATTTATATTAAATTTGCCAATATGTGCAGTATGCAAGCAGAGCTCACTGTGTTAAATGACTCCCACAATGCAACACACTCAGCTTGAACTTTAATATTCAGTGAGATGAATATCAGTAATATTATAGTATAAAAATAATAAATAAATATAATAAAAGGGGTCATATGATGCTGCTAAAAAGAACATTATTTTGTGTATTTGGTGTAATGAAATGTGTTTATGCGGTTTAAGGTTCAAAAAACACATTATTTTTCACATACTGTACATTATTGTTTCTCCTCTATGCCCCGCCTTTCTGAAACGCGTCGATTTTTACAAAGCTCATCGGTCTGAAAAGCGAGGTGTGCTGTGATTGGCCAGCTATCCAGTGCGTTGTGATTGGCCGATTACCTCAAGCGTGTGACACCCCTTAACATATTGTGATGCCGTGTCCGGCCGGAGCGACGAGACAAAAACAATTACAGATCAACCGCTAGTGTTTATAGACTGTTAAACTTCTACGGCGAATGAAAGCAGTTGATGGAAAAGCGCTGCTGTTTCTCTCTCTGGTAATTGGCTCTCAGAAGAACAGCAAAAGTGTGAGTTATTAGGAACATATTAGGACTCTGGTTATTTTTTTTATTTTTTTTGGCTAGTATTTTGAGTGAATTATTTTCTTTTCCATGTGCCTGGCATTTTAAATATTAATGGCTCTCCAGGCGCAGGGAACCTTTTTAATTTTAGATATTTATTTTTATTTTTGCATTTTTTTTCTGGATTCCATTTTCCGATTAAAATTCAGTAATCAAAGAGCATGTCTAATTAATTGAAATCATGAAACTTATACAAATGTATAATATGTATATAGATAGATAGATAGATAGATGGATAGGTGGATGGATAGGTGGATGGATGGATGGATAGGTGGATGGATAGATGGATAGATAGATAGATAGATAGATAGATAGATAGATAGATAGATAGATAGATAGATAGATAGATAGATAGATAGATAGATAGATAGATAGATAGATAGATAGATAGATAGATAGATAGATAGATAGATAGATAGATAGATAGATAGATAGATAGATAGATAGATAGATAGATAGATAGATAGATAGATAGATAGATAGATAGATAGATAGATAGATAGATAGATAGATAGATAGATAGATAGATAGATAGATAGATAGATAGATAGATAGATAGATAGATAGATAGATAGATAGATAGATAGATAGATAGATAGATAGATAGATAGATAGATAGATAGATAGATAGATAGATAGATAGATAGATAGATAGATAGATAGATAGATAGATAGATAGATAGATAGATAGATAGATAGATAGATAGATAGATAGATAGATAGATAGATAGATAGATAGATAGATAGATAGATAGATAGATAGATAGATAGATAGATAGATAGATAGATAGATAGATAGATAGATAGATAGATAGATAGATAGATAGATAGATAGATAGATAGATAGATAGATAGATAGATAGATAGATAGATAGATAGATAGATAGATAGATAGATAGATAGATAGATAGATAGATAGATAGATAGATAGATAGATAGATAGATAGATAGATAGATGGATGGATGGATGGATAGATAGATAGATAGATAGATAGGTGGATGGATAGATGGATAGATAGATAGATAGATAGATAGGTGGATAGGTGGATGGGTGGATGGGTAGATGGATAGATGGATAGATAGATAGATAGATAGATAGATAGATAGATAGAGAAATATAGATATAATTTTTTCATTTTATACCATTATTTTTTTTCCATTCTATATTTTCTGTATTCTGTTTTTTTCTTCCTATTTTAGTTTTTATTGATTTTTTTCGTATTCAATCTTAATGATTAAATTAAATTTCAGTAGTCAAAAATGTCTAATTAATTGAAATCATGAAACTAATAAAGCTTAACCACAATTTATTAAACGTTTAACAAAAATTTAATTTTTCTGTGTTCTGTGTTTTCTGTGCTTTTTCTGTTTTAGTTCTTTTTTTTTATTTTAATGGTTAAATTAAATTTCAGTAGTCAAAAATGTCTAATTAATTGAAATCATGAAACTTATACAATGTAACATGTTACTGTGTTACAATGTTACAATGTTAAAGGTTTAACAAAAATGTATGTATGTATTTATTGGATTCATTTTTTTTCATTTTTGGCTTTTTTAATTCAATTTTAATGGTTAAATTAAATGTAAGTAGTCAAAAATGTATAATTAATTGAAATCATGAAACAATTTATTAAAAGTTTAACTAAAGTATTTTCTGTTTTAATTGTACTGGATTCCATTTTAATGGTTAAATTTAATTTCTGCAATCAAAAAGAGTTATTGGGAACAAATAAGGACTCTTTTCTTTATGATAATTTCCTTTTTTCTGGGTTGAACTTTTTTTCTTTTTGGCCTTTTGCTAGTATTTAGAGTGAATTATGTTCTTTTCCATGCGCCTGGCATTATAAATATTAATGGCTCTCCAGGTGCAGGGAACCTTTCATTTGATGGCGTTTTGCAGCATTAGGACGAAAGTTTCCAAGCTGGCATTCAGCGAGAGTTCGGTTCCCCAGAGATCCTCTAAACATTTGTTTGGGACGCTTTTGAGATTTGTGGCTCCTTTTCTGTAAAGGTCCCTGGAACTGAATGGCTTGGACTTAAAGAAATCTCCGGCGAAGGTTCTCTTGAGTTTAATTGCGGCGCTTGATTAACCTGTGGGAGTTACGCCAGCGCTAAATGAGTTTAAACCAACAAAAGAATTCCTGCATAATGAACGTGAGCTTTCAGTCGCCGGATTGTCGCAAGTGCTCTTGTATGTGCTGTAAATAGGTAAAGAACTGGACAGAAAAAAGGTAGTGAGTGTGTGAGAGAGTGCATATGGCATTACTGTGCATGACAGCATATTTCCCTACGTATCCTATGAAATCCATCTAATCTAACTATGAAAATGGAAAATAAAACTATGAATACACACACATATTGATAGTTAGATTTTTTTTTTTGTCTCAAATTCCATTTAATTTTTTTTCCTCAAATATAATTTTTTTTCCATTTGACTTTTTCTGGATTTTCTGGGTTCCATTTTAATGGTTAAATTAAATGTAATTAATCAGAGAGCATGTTTCATTAATTAATGTCATGAAACGTATACAATTTAATAACAATTTATAAAAAGCTTAACAAAACATATTTTTTCCATTTTTTTCTGGATTCAGTTTTTTTTTTTTCGTTCGTTTTAGTTCATTTAGTTAACCATTTTAATGGGTAAATAAAAATTTAGTAATCAAAAAGCATGTCTAATTAATTGAAAACATGAAACCTTTATACTTAACAATTTATAAAAATTTTAGCAAAAAAATAATTTATCTATTTGAATTTTTCTGGATTATTTTCCCCCCCGTTTTAGTATTTCTAAATTCCATTTTAATGGTTAAATAAAAATGTAAGTATTCAAAAAGCACGTCTAATTAATTGAAAACATGAAACTTTTATACTTAACAAAAATTTATGAAAAGTTTAACCAAAAAAAAAAATATTTCTGTGTTTAGATTTTTTTTGGATTCTGTTTTTTTCCATTTCAGTTTTTCTGGATTCCATTTTTTTCTTCTTCTGGATTTTCAATTTTTTAAATTATTTCTCAGTTTCAATTTTTCTATATTAATTCTATATTAATAGTTTTAGTTTTCTGGATTCCATTTTAATGGTTAAATACATTTTTAGTATTCAAACAGCACGTCTAATTAATTGAAAACATGAAACCTTTATACTTAACAAAAATGTATTAAAAGTTTAACAAAAAAAATATTTATCTCCTGTTTTAATGGTTAAATTAAATAATTCTAATCAAAAAGCATAATTAATTGAAATCATGAAACCTACGCAACTTAATTTATTGGAAGTTTAACAAAAATTTAATTTTTCCATAGTAATCCAAAAGCAAGTCTAATGAATTAAAATCATAAAAATTATATGCAGTTTAACAAGAATCTTTGAATGAA
>NW_015647500.1:132336-138192 GCF_001515625.1 Sinocyclocheilus rhinocerous
TATATATACCGTATTGGCCCGAGCATAAAAAAAAAAGATTCCAGCCAAAAAACAGAAAAATATGCATTGCACATAGAGAATTTAGCATATGCTAATTTGCATCAAGTCCCTAGGACGGCTTTTCCTTAAAAGGGGTCTGAATTGCATTTTTAAATGATTTTATAATGATGCACTTATAATCTTACTATGCTTTTCTTCTTCATCAAAAATGGTCATCATTTCGATATAAATGGTCATTTTCTCCCTTGATTTTAGCCTGTGATTTGAACGGTCTGTTGGAAGGGGCGTGTCTACTGTGAGACGCAATGTAAACACCCACTGATCTGATTGGCTAACGTCTTTGCATATGAAATAAGCATTACATGTGATGTTTTTACTATTACAGCTGCATGTTGAAAAGTGTTGAACTCTCCTCATAAACGCTCTTGTTATCTTGTTAGAGTCTTGTGTTTTGAAGAAAGACACCGAACGCAGGATTTCCTCTCTGTTGTTTGTGAGTTTGTGCCCGGTTGTTTTCGACTCATGCTGTGCTGTATTAGTTCAGTAGTTGAATCAGGCTGATCTGAGTGTAGCTCATGGTTAACAGAGAGACTCGACAGAAGATGAAGCTTTGAAGGGCACGCGGTGATTGGCGTTCCTCGCGGCCAGACGATGCTTATCTCGTGCTCAGCAGGGGCATCTGTGTGATCCGCAGGACAGGCGGGAGATAACAGGATCTGGAGCTCATGCCATGGTTTGGTGGAGCTCTGAGACTCGGACATTGCCACTGCTAACGAGACATACAAGAGCCTCTTCTGGTGCTTTAAAGGGGTCATGTGATGCGATATCAATTTTTCCTTTCTCTTTGGAGTGTTACAAGCTCTTGGTGCATAAAGAAGATCTGTAAAGTGGCAAGACTAAAGTCTCAAATCCAAAGAGATATTCTTTATAAAAGTTAAGAGTCAACCACGCCTACCTAAAACAGCTCGTTCTAACACGCCCCACATATCTACGTCACTATGTGGGAAGATTTGCATAACGCCGGGCATAGAGGAGAAACAATAATGTACAGTATGTGGAAAATTATGTGTTTTTTTAACCTTAAACCGCATAAACACATTTCATTACACCAAATACACAACATAATGTTCTTTTTAGCAGCATCATATGACCCCTTTAAATCACTCGAGGGGCGGTAATATGGGGAGTGTGGAGTGATGGGAACGAGAATGCGTGATGGAATGTGCCGGACTCAATCGAAACGACCTCCAAAAAACACCTGAACCAAACAACGGCGGCCCGTAAATCTGCTCTCGTGCTGAATGTGTGTGTGAACGTGCTGCTGGGTGAAAATATGACCAGTATTACCCACGTCTATTATATAGAATCCAAAATAATTTACAATGTTATTTTAGTCTTTATTATATTTGATTTTTTATATATACATATATATGTATAATTTAATTTGATCATATAGTGTGTTATATTTGAATATGAAATATTTGAATATGACATATTATTGTATAATAAAGGACATACTCTAATATTATATAAATATATATATATATATATATATATATGTGTGTGTGTGTGTGTGTGTGTGTGTGTGTGTGTATATATATACACACAATTTTTTTTTATTGTGTATAAAATCAGCTCAGTATAAAAAGGTATATATATATATATATATAAAATTTAATAATAAAATATCATAATATGATACTTTTAAATTTTTATTTTTTTACTGGGAAATTTACTTAAACCACAATTAAAAAAAAATACGAAAAAGCATTTGGACACTCAAGCCACACTTAAATGTCTGAATTCCATTGTTGCATTATATAATAAAATGTCAAAACAATTTATTTTTAAGTCATACAGCACAAGCACTTTTCAATCTAAACATTTCACAAAATGAGGTTTGTTAGGTTTCAAAAGATGAAACATATTGTTCAAAATGAAGACAAAAAGTTTTGGATGCTTCCTGTCAAACGTGTGAAAAATTTTAATATGATGAACTATAAAAAATAATAAAAAAAAAAGCTCAAATGTTATTATTTGCAGATGCAGAACCCGTAAAAGTGACGTAATCGTCCAAATGCATGCATATATATATATATATATATATATTCTTATATAAAACGAAGCATTTCTGCCCACTGATCGCTGCACAGTTGCATCTGTCGTGTGGTGATGAACAGCTTCAGTCGGGTCTGTAGTAAGAACAGGAGAGGAGCAGATCCTCTAGATGTAATACAAGCGCTGTAATGTGTGTTTTACTCTCAGTAGTTTTGTTCTGTGTTAATAGACGTGTGTCTGTTTGACTCGCACACAATGACTCAGAACGCAAACTCAGCGCAGGACGCGCATCTGCTTTGTTGTTTATTTGCTCACGTCTCTCATAATCACGTCACATTTGATTCACGTTGTTTTGGCAGGTTGTTACGCATGCGTGAAACAATGAAAATTGTGTTGCTCCTTCATAGCTTTTGAGACTGATAATTTGATCTTTGCTAAATCTCGGTTTTCTCATTGAATGTCCTGTTTCACTCACTGAACCAGTTGTGAAATTGTGATAAAGCCTAGTGCGATTATTATATTGCAAACCTCTATTTACATTTACATTTATGCGTTTAGCAGATGCTTTTATCCAAAGTGACTTACAAAAGAAAGAACAACTGGGGGGCAGATCTTCTTTATGCACCAAGAGCTTGTAACACTCCAAAGAGAAAGGAACAATTGAAATCGCATCATATGACCCCTTTAAAAGTTTTTAAAAAATGGTAAAAGTTTACTAGGGTTGCACACAAAAAAAAAGTTAATATATAATAATGTGAATTTAATAATAATAATAATGTAAAATAAAAGTATTATTTTTATTATTATTAATTATCTCTAAATTAAAATATATTGAACAAAACATGTAGTTTTGTAGATTTTTTGCAAGTTATAATAATAATAATAATAATGTAATTAAGTTATAATTATTAGTATTATCATCTCTAAATTAAAATATGAAGTTACTAATAATTAGATTTAGTTAAATATTAAGTTAATAATATTTAAAAAAATCTAATAAAATAAAGTAATATAAAATTATAATTATTTTTATTATTGTTGTTGTTTTTATTATTATTATTATTATTATCTGTAAATTAAAATATTAAACAGCCCTTGTTGCTGAAGCAAAACGTTTGATCCGTCTGATATGCAGCAGATATTTTGAGGTTGTCGTGTTGGATGGACAGACGTGTGGAGAACAGTGGCTCCTTCATGCTCGGCTTGATCTCACACACACCCAACCGACCAACCAGAGAGGATTGTGGGACAGAATTTGATGTTTTATTAGTCGGGTGAAAGCAGCAGTCAGACAGCTGGGTGGAGGTTTATTGGTTTGCCTGTAAAAGTCTATCGTGTTCTTGTATTCTTGTACTTTTCAACACCTGCCAAAACAGTTCCAAACTGATTACTCACCACTGCATCAGCGTGAAAGCACTGCAGAAAGGTCAAGGTTAATGTTATTTCACGCAAAATAAACGTTGCTGGTGTTTCCTCATTTGAGCGGCTGTGTTTCGTTCCACGTATGCAGTGGTTTGGGGGTCAGTAGGGAGCACAGACGTCTATGTAACTCGATCTGAACTCCATTCGGCTCACCTGCGGCTGCGCTCAATCCTCTGCTGTACATCTGTCAGTTTAATTCAGCCAACAAAACCTTCTGTCATCACCAGCAACAATCCACGATTGCCCAGCTTTTCCAGATTTCATTTCATTCCAGAAAACAGTCCGCTTGCTGTAAGTTTTCTCAGGTTTGTTTCCGTTGCGTTATGTGACTGTGAAGCGCGGGACGTTTGTGTCGTCAGCATGAGCTAGTGAACACTATTTTTCACTAGTGAAATAGAATAAAATAACAAAAATAAGGAAGCATGCATTTTTATGAATGGTAATACTGTCAAATTGATAATATCAATCAGCTTTTAAGGGGTAACATTTGATCTGATTTCCAAAACTTTTAAGATTTTGTAAGCCAGAAAATCAGCATTTTTTATTTTTTTGTTCATTCATGTTTTTTAATCTTCTCTACCAAAATTAGCATGCACAGAACAACACTTACGTCTGTCTGTGGATTCAAGGAGATGTGAAGAATATCAGACGGGCTGCAATGAGAAATGCATTATACTCTAATGAGCTAATTACATTTCATCAATAGCGCTTCATTTCCACAAATGAGTCTGGATTGCTTTCACATCATTCAGAGCCTTGTTTTCAAGCGGACGCAGGTGCGTTTCATTGATGTTCACACCTGAGTTCAGAAACAGCTTTCACTCAAACCAAACGGTGACGACAAACGTTATTATAAGCAACGTTATTAGATGAAAAAGCAGGTTGGAAAGCTCACAGAGTTGCATTAAATGAGGGATTGAGCCACATCTACATTCACACTAGACGAGAAGAAGCGTTAGGTTTTCTCAAGTGTGCAAGAGGTCATTTTTAACTCTTTTGCTGTGCGTTCAGGGTTCGAGAGGCATAAATATGGTCTCGGAGCGACGACAGGCAGCAGATGAGGTCTCATGATGACGAGATTGGAGCATGAGATGTTAGAAAGCTGACTGTCATCATCAAGTCTGTTCAGTTTGGGGTCAGTAAGATTTGTTTCTGCTCACCGAGGCTGCATTTATTTGGTGAAAAATACAGGAAAAATGTGAAATATTATTAGAATTTAAAACAGCTGTTTTCGATATGAATATCTGTTAAACTGTAATTTATTCCTGTGATCAAAGCTGTATTTTCAGCATCATTACTCCAGTCTTCAGTGTCACATGATCTTCAGAAATCAGTATAATATGCTGATTTGCTGCTCGAGAAACATTTCTGATTATTATCAATGTTGAAAACAGTCGTGCTGCCCGATATTTTTGTGCAAACTGTGGCACATTTTATTTTTCAGGATTCACAGATGAACAGAAAGTTCAAAAGAACAGCATTTATTTGAAATGGAAATCTTTTTTAACATTATAGATGTCTTTACTGTGACTTTTGATCAATTTAATGCGTCCTCGATTAATAAAATATTAATTTATTTTTCATATTGACCCCAAACTAGTGTAAAGCCAGTGATATTAAAGCTAGCAATGTTTAGAAAGCTCTCGTCATTATTATTTTCAGAGACAGTCCATAAGCGCTTCATCTGAGACTCAGACTAAAAAGAGACCAAAGAAAAGACACTCACAGCGACCGCAAAAGCTCAGCAGAGATCTGAGGAAATGAGATTACAGTTTTTCTCGATTGCTTAAACGCATTTCTTGAAATTGTGACTCCTTTTCTCGAAACTCTAAACACAGAGCCATAACTTCTCACCCAATTCCCCATACTTCCTATTTTCAGGTCAGAAATAGGAAACCTTTTGCTAGTCAATGACTATTACAGTATACGACATAAATAGAGGGGTCCAGATACAGTAAAATTTAGCAGTAAACATTAAGAAAAGTTTACTGTCATTTAGGCTTGCCGTGATACCGGTGTTAAGCCGCAACACCGGTTACGTCACTTGCCCTCCTACTGTCATTACACTACCGTAAAAAGATCTTACAGTAAATGAAAAGCACTACAAGAGAAAAGTTCAAAGACCAAACAACTACACACTGAGTAAACACACATTGGAATATACTGTCAGTTACTTTACAGAAATAAGTAAATAAATAAATAATGAATGAATGAATAAATAAATAAATTCATTAATTAATTCATTCAGCATCCTCTGCCAAATTGCATTACAGTATTGGTAGTATCCGTATTTGTTATAGCAGTTTCTAAGTCTTCTGATAAAAGACTTCTCTGCCTCCCCTAGACAGTCGTCTCTCAGTTCTTCACAAATAAATA
>NW_015647500.1:138479-139640 GCF_001515625.1 Sinocyclocheilus rhinocerous
ATACAGTAAACACACATTGGAATATACTGTCAGTTACTTTACATAAGTAAATAAATAATGAATGAATGAATGAATAAATAAATAAATAAATTCATTAATTAATTCATTCAGCATCCTCTGCCAAATTGCATTACAGTATTGGTAGTATCCGTATTTGTTATAGCAGTTTCTAAGTCTTCTGACAAAAGACTTCTCTGCCTCCCCTAGACAGTCGTCTCTCAGTTCTGCACAAATACAGTACATACTTGGCTACAAATCAATTCAACAGTAATGAGTTTGAGGGTGTACAACATGCACTACAGTATTTACTGTACATAGAATAACGAACGCTCTCTCATCTGCAGTACTGCTACTATGTACTGTAATTATTTTGTATGTGTAAGTAGTATTGAAACCTTGTAGATGAGCCTGTAGGCCAACTTCCCTCAGGGTCAGTGCATGCAGAAGAACAAGGTCAACTATAGTGCTTTGTATTTCATCAGGAACCAATGACCTTTGACCTCTTCCCCTTCGTTTTTATTTCCCTCTCCTATTCATCTTTGTTTCCCACTACCAGGATTCATTTTCCAAAACTCATAATCAGCTGTGCTCCTGTGCGTATCTTCCTAAGATTCTGACTGGTGTGTCATCAGTTTTGCTACTGAATGTTCACACATGGATAAATGTGTGCTATTTGTGTTCATTTTGTGATTCTTGAGGTAGTTATATTGTGAGTTTGTGTTTTCTGAATGAGAACATGGTTAAACCTGTGCAAAATGATGCCGTTCTTGTGTAGAGTTTAGCTGAAAACACTGAGCAAATTGGAGCGTGTGTGAAAAAGGGTGAAATGTGTTAAAAGTTTTGAGAAACGTGTCTTTGTTTCAGGAACTGTATGAATGGTTTGGAAAATTGTGCCAAACGAATCAGTTATAGTGTGTTAGCAATCGAGAAAAACTGTAAATTAGGAAATTTAATTACGAGTCTGCACTTTAGCATGTGTGTGTGTGTGTGTTTGTTTGTGTTTACCGAGCTACACTTCAGTTAAATCTGACAAAACCTCCCGTCTTCAAAGATAAAACGGATTCATAAAACGTGTGTGTGAGTGCGTGTGTGTGTGTGTGTGTGTGTTGTGTGTGAGAGAGAGTGTGTATGTGTGAGTGTGTGTGTGTGTGTGTGAGAGAG
>NW_015647500.1:139707-140093 GCF_001515625.1 Sinocyclocheilus rhinocerous
AAAAGTGAGCTAAACCTGACAAAATCTCCAAAAACCTCCCTTTGGGGACGTCCTCATTTGTAAAGCTGGTATAAAAATAAAGTAAACAAGGTTTTTTTTTTTATTGTAAAAATGCAGAAAATTTCCTGTAAGGAGTAGGTTTAGGTGTAAGGCTGGTATAGGGAGATAGAAAATACAGTTTGTACAGTATAAAAACCATTACACCTATGGAATGTCCCCATTTAGATAGCTAAGTAAACGTGTGTGTGTGTGTGTGTGTGTGTGTCTAATTAACCATATTTTGGGGACAAATTTGTACCCAAAAGTGAGCAAAACCTCAAAAAATCGCCAAAATCCTCCATTTGGGGACGTCCTCATTTGTAAAACTGGTATAAAAATAAAGTAAA
>NW_015647500.1:140174-148508 GCF_001515625.1 Sinocyclocheilus rhinocerous
TGAAATTGTAAAAATGCAGAAAGTTTTCTGTGAGGGGTAGGGTTAGGGGTATGGGTGGGTTTAGGCTAAAAAGTGTATAACTGTCTGTATAAATGACTTAGCTATCTAAATGTCCCCATTTAGATAGCTAAGTAAACATGTGTGTGTGTGTGTGTGTGTGTGTGTGTGTGTGTGTGTGTGTGAGTGAGTGAGTGAGTGAGTGAGAGTGTGTGTGTGATACAGACTGATAGAGAGATTAAAACACTGAAGAAAATGTGGAAATAAATGAGAATTTGCACATTCATTGACGACGAGAGTTAGCGTGATGTTTGTTCAGATGTTGTTCTTCAAACATCAGTGTTTATCACCACATTTTTGGCGCTCAGATGAAACGGGACAATTTTAGAGACATAAACCAGAGTAGATTAAATAAAGCCAAACGCTAATGAACGTGATGATAAAACAACAATGAAGCACAACGGCGATAATGAGCTGCTGGAGCGATTCCTCGGAAAACAGCGGAAACCAAAAGGTGTGTGATCTTATGGCATGAGTCCACTGATGGAGGCTTAATTCAGATTAATTTTGTGATTTATGGTGCTTGTATAAATCTGACAGTGTTTGAGTTCTGAGTGTAGGTGAGGTGTTGGTGGTGTTGGGTTAAACCACTCCTATTCATGACCGATGCTGGATTAGTCTTAAATCACTGTGAGAGTGAGGAATCTCTCTCTCTCTCTCTCTCTCTCTCTCTCTCTCTCTATCTCTGTCTGTGTTTTTCTTTTTCTCCTCTCCAGCAGAGGTTAATTGCTTGATTACTCCAGACATCTCCAGGTTAAGCTCTATAACCCTTCCACACGAGAGGAATGACATTTTTCAAATTTTGACAAGGAAAGACAAAGTGGGGGGGAAGAAATTTCAAGAGAGGAACATTCTACAGGTCAAGACTCAAAAACACATCTCAGGTCTGTTCTGAATCACGAAGGACAGGGAGAAAACAATGCTTAATATAAATAATGTGGCTGCCAAGATGGAATGCATTCAGGTCTGTTTTATACATAAAATGCATAAATAAATCAAATAAAAATAAAATTTTAAAAGACTTTTTATTTTTTATTATGTGTTCGGGTCATTTTTGACCCGGGTATGTATTGGGTCGCATTAGGTGTCAATAATACTTTTTGTAAAAGTATCTATGAAATTATATTAGTGTCGAAAAACTTTTGTAAAATATATTGAGCCTTTTTCCCATATCTCACACACTTTTGGGAATGAATTTATTGATAAACATGAATATGTACATCTATTGATGAACCATTGCAGCATGAAAAATTGATCATTTTTTTCACCTGAAAGTGAAAGTTTATGCAAAATTTTGTTTTTATTTTTTTTATTTATTACTCAATTGTAATTATTTTTTGTAATTTTAAATTGTAATTTAATGATTTGCTTACAGTTTTATTTTAGTTGTCAAATATTTTTATTTATTTATATTTTATTCATTTTTATATATATATTTTTTTTAATTTTATCAATTATTTTTTATTTGATCATTTTTTATGTTTTAAATAATAGTTATACTTTCATTAACTCACAAATCGCAAACTTTTTCATTATTATTATTATTATTATTATTATTATTTTGTCAATTTGAATTAGATTTTTCACTAAATGCAAAATGCAAAGCGGCAGCGCAGACAATTTAGCCTTCTCAAACCAACACGACTTGCCTAAAATAAACAAACATAAAACACTTCATGCATTTTACAGTATTAATTTGAACATTTAACCTAGATAAATGAGCGCTGTTAGGCGCATATCCAATCGTTTGTGCGGAGAGTGGAAGCTAAAGCGTGCTTTGCAGGACATGGAGGCGCCAGCACGATCACTTGCAATTGTTTTTTTAATATCAGTGGAAACTTAAAAATATGCCGTCATTTTTGCTCATAAAGGTAAGAGTATACATCATTTGGAACTGCAAAGGGTCTACTTGTATTTGTGTGCACTCACAATATCAACAAAACCTTGTGCTTTTGTAAAATAAGGAAAACAAACAGGATGCGCTTTCTGTCGTCTTGGTTTTGTGCAGGAGCGCTTCACCGACATGATAACTACATCTATAGAATGCATTAAATTACTATTTTAAAACGAAATAATTCAAATCGAAAACAAAAACTCTTTCATTATGTAATCAGTAAAGATGCATTTCTCTCTAAAGGCATGTCCAATGAGGAGATGGCGAGTCAGGTTCGTCAAATTCATTTTTGCAAGATTGACTTTGACATTAACAAATATCCCCTCACTATTTTTTACTTTTTTTGTTAGTTTTTTTATTTATTTTTTGTTTGTTTTTTGGCCGCTGTGCCAAAATTGTGTTTGCATTCAATAGCCTATACGGCAGCATTTTTGTGCCACGTTGAAAAATAACTAAATAAATAAGATTAACGTCATAATATTTTAAGAATAAAGTCAAAATGACGATAATAAAATCTTGTTATATTGTGTGAAGTTAATGTGAAAATTCCACCTATAGCCCTACTCCTCCAAAACAAACAAAAAAAAGTCTGGCATTCGTCATTCTTTTGACTTTTTTTTAAACTCTGATTGATCGATTCATGAGACATTCATTTGTATTAAATTGTTCTGTTTTTGTTCAACATGCATCCAAATATTCATGTTTATTTTGTGCTGCAAATATTAAAGAGGAAAATATCACTGATTCATATGCAGCTTGAACTGAGGCGAATTATCTCACTACAGATTAAAGAGCGTAAAAAGACGTTCTCATAACGTTTGGGGGGCCCGTACCCATTTTTTGCATATGTGCCCGGGGCTGACTCGCTACGCCACTGTTCAGAAGATTTACAGTTAATAACACTATTCATATCTGTGAAGCAAGTAGAAACTGGCCAAAAGAAGGCATCTAAGAAGGCAGCATCAGGTGTTGTCTAGGTAGGCAGCTCACTAGAGTTTGGAGCACAGCCGCTCTCAACATTCACTTCATTGTTTGAACAACATTTGTGGGAATTCAGTTAATCTAACATGGATTTTTATGTAGTTTCAAGTAATTCATTTGTTAGAGCACTGAAAAAAAAAATGGTGCATTTGGTGTAGAAACAATTTTTACCCTTGAAATTAGTGGTAAACCTCACCAACAATTAGAAATGGCAAGTAACACATTGAATTAAATGTGAGATTTGGAAAGTAGACAAACTGAAATAGTATTTTCTTGTAAAATGTATTTATTTACAGCTTTTGTGACTCTAAAGGTCCTGTAAATGGGAAGATCTGTATTTCAGCGTGTTTTTACGCATCTCTGTTGTTTCTGACATTGAGCCGGTCTTTTACAGCGCTCTACTTCTGTCACATCCAGCAGGACGCGGCGTATTAACTTAACAAGCTTGTTCATCGATCCAATGATGGGCTCTCCTGTAGATGTATAAAAACACATTTATTGAGGCCGTTGAATGTGAGCTGATCTTTCGTTCTCAGTAAAATGGCATTCAGTTCTGGTGTACCTCAAGTTTGGCACACGTTAAATATAGATCAGCTGGAAATGCATGCAGCGTCCGTTCAGCGTGATTGTCTGAGAGATGCTCGACGCTACTTCATACCTGTGAAGAGCTTTGCTTCGCTCGATCTCTCTCAGGGTCAGAAATCATCTGTGGCTGAACCCTAGAGGTCGGCAGAGGTCAAGCAGTCAGTGGCTCTTCTCAGGCACTGAATCTCTACTAAATGAGTGTGAGTGTGAGTGTGAGTGTGTGTGTGTGTGTTTGTGTGTATGTGTGTGTTTGTGTGTGTGTGTGTGTGTGTGTGTGTGTGTGTGTGTTTGTGTGTGTGCTGGACGGTGAAGCAGCTGGTGTTTCTGATCTGGACACAGTCAGACTCTCAGATGTGTACAGAGAAGCCATATGGAGACTCTATCATTCACATTTATCATCTCACAACAGTCGTGTGCTGAGAACAGAGAGAGACAGAGAGAGAGAGAGAGACAGAGAGACAGAGAGAGAAAGAGAGAGAGGATGATGGGACCAATTCAATTTAAGCCTGGCCATCCATGACTTCCACAGAGATATGGATGAGATATTTCTCATCGTCTCAAACACTAAATCAAAGGAACTCTTGAGCCGACAAATGACATTTTCCAACCAGTGCTTTCCTTTTTTGATTTGTCTCCCCTTATTTGAATGTAAATGAAGAATCGATTGTATGAACGTTCCTCTGTCTTATTTTACTTCATGCAGAAATCTGATTGTTGTTATTAAGATGTTTAAATCTCAGTGATATTGAGCTGGATTTAAAACTTCATTTCTTTCTTTCTTTCTTTCTTTCTTTCTTTCTTTCTTTGTGAGTCAGTGAACGTGTCGGTGAAGCTTTATTGGCATTGATTTAAAGTCGACATGAAATGCAGTTTGTACTTTTATGACGTATTTGTAATCGAAATAGGATATTCAACAAGAAAAGCATGTAGAGCAGGAATCGATTTGCTCTCTCAGGGTTATAATGACAAACTTTCTTCTCCAGAATAATGTGCATGAATGAATCATTCGGACCAGGAGCAGACGTTAATCAAATAAAGTCAGTTCTGAGTTCATGCTGACTTTACGACGTTAAAGCATTCACCTGCTTGCGTTGTACATGTGAACAGTGTTATTATACTATTATTAATATAGTATTATGCTATTTTTATTTTTATGTTTTATATTAGTATTATAAATATGGTATTTAATATTATTTTAATATGTATATATTATATTTATTTTTTGTGTTTTTATTTATATATTTTCTGTTTTCATTTTAATTTAACTTTTAGTAAATGGTCATGCTTTTTTGTATTTTTTTAAATATTTTTTTGTTTTGTTTTTATTTCAGTAAATAAATCCAGTAATATTAATATAGTATTATGGTATTTAATATTTGAAATCTGTTTTTATTTTTATATTTTCTGTTTTCATTTTAGTCTTAGTTTAATCTTTAGTAATTTTGTCTTTTTTTTTTGTCTGTTTTATTAGTTTTTAATATGTCTGCTTTGTTTATTTGTTTATTTAATTTCAGTATATAAATCCGGCAAAGCAGTGTTATTTTAGTATTATTATTAAAGAATTATGGTATTTTAATTTTTATATTTTTTGTTTTTATTTTAATTTTAGTTTAAGTTTTACTAATTTGGTAAAATGCTATTTATATGGCATTTATATTTTTAATTCGTTTTTATTTCTGTTGTTTATTTTCTGTTTTAATTTAAGTTTGAATACTTCCGTCATGTTTTTTGTCAGTTTTATTTATTTTTAAATATATCTATTTTTTTATTGTTTTATTTATTTGTATTAGGTTTAGTTGTTCTAATAATTCTAATCATTTTAGTTTATCAACTTAAACTAAATATAAATGATAAATTTTGTCTTGGCAACTAACTAAAATATAAACTGAAGGTTTACTGTAACTGATATAATATTTTATTTCAATTAACTTAAATGTTTTAAAAATTTTAGTTGATGCTATAACCTGTAGTAAAGTGCAGTCTCAAGGCTGTATTTGTGCAGAAATTATCCGATTCGTAGCAAATACAGGCCTATTTTTGTCTCGTATTTTTATGCCACATGAACCTGCTCACAGGATTTCTGACTGATGTTTGTGAGAACTCAAGAATTAAGTGTCGGCCGAATCCAAATAAATCTTCCGCTGATTAGACGGGCTGCGCTGAGATTTACGTCCATCTGAAGCAGAAACACCTGCAGGTGAACCAAGCTCCCATAAGTCACGCTTGTTGAGTGGATGTGCCGGTCTATATTTGCCCTCACCAATCGCCGAGACGCTCCAAACCTGACACAGTCGTCCCGGCCAATGCCTGTGTGAGGATGGACCCCCGCTGGGGCGTAATGTGAGCGGTAATGACATGCGTGTCAAGCTTTCGGCACGGCGCGGGTCAGCTGGAGCGTGTTTGGACTGTTTCTCCAGGCCTGCTGTGAGCGGGACGCTCGGACCCGACGGGAGATTTAGGCAACAGCTGCAGGGTGTCTGTGGACAACAAGACGCTCGGGATGCTGTCAGCACCCGCTATGTTTAGAGTCCTTCGCCCTCTGAATATTCCCTCTGTCCTTCCCGCTTTCATCCGAGCGAATGCATATTTCAGTAGTTCATTTTAAAGGGATAGATCAGCCAAAAATCAACCTATGCAAACCTGTATGACTGTCTCTCCTCCAGTGGAACATAGATTCTCAGCAAAGCTGCATTTATTCGATCAAAAATACTGTAAAAATGTGAAATATTATTAGAATTCAAAATAGCTGTTTTCAATGTGAATATCTGTTAAACTGTAATTTATTTCTGTGATGCGCAGCTGTATTTTCAGCATCATTACTCCAGTCTTCAGTGTCACGTGATCTTCAGAAATCATTCTAATATGCTGATTTGCTGCTCGAGAAACATTTCTGATTATTATCAATGTTGAAAACAGGATGAATAGAAAGTTCAAAATAACAGCATTTATCTGAAATAGAAATATTTTGTAACATAAATGTCTTTACTGGCACTTTTGATCAATTTAATGCAGCCTTGATGAATAAAAGTGCTATTTATTATTTTTATTTTTATTTTATTTTTTACTTAACCCCAGTGTTATTATCATTAAGTAAAGCTAAAAATATTAAAAACATTTAAGCTTACTGAAATAAAATAGACATTCATTAAAATGACATAAAAGTTCCATTAAATGCCAAGGCAAAATTTCTTTAGTTAAAGTTGATGTACTAAAATTACTAAAACTAGAACAGAAAATAACTCAAATAAAACTGAAAAAATAAATAATAAAAACTAAAAACTAAACAGACATATTTAAATGCTTAATGTTTTTGTGGAAACTGTGATACATTATTTTTCGGAATTCTTTGTTGAATCTTTTGTAACATTATAAATGTCTTTATTGTCACTTTTGATCATTTTAATGCATCATTGCTGATTAAAAGTATTATTTTATTAAAAGTTTTATTTATTTATTAATTGCTTGCTTGCTTACTCCAATCTTTTGAATGATAGTGTATCATTTCACAAAAATATTGTGCAGCACAACTGTGTTCAACATTGATAATAATCAGAAATGTTTCTCGAGCAGCAAATCAGCATATTAGAATGATTTCTGAAGATCATGTGACACTGAAGACTGGAGTAATGATGCTGAAAATACAGCTGCGCATCACAGAAATAAATTATATTTTACTATACATTCAAACAGAAAGCAGCTATTTGAAATTGTAATAATATTTCACATTTTTACTGATTTTACTGTATTTTTGATCAAATAAATACATCCTCGAGGAGCAGAAGAGACTTCTCTCAAAAACATTTTAAAAAAAAATCATAATTATTCCAAACTTTTGACCAGCAGTGTAAAAGAAGCTGTTTTGAAGGAGTCCATACAGAGCTCCAGTGTTATTTCGGACCTGTCACTGCATGGGCAAAAACAGCTGAAATGTTCTTCGAAATATTGTAAAGACAGAAAGTCATGCAGGTTGAGTAAATACTGGCACAGTCTTGATTTGTGGGTGAACTGTCTTCAGCTCTCAATCTACTCCCGCCCTGACCTGACCTGACCTGACCTGATCCCTCCATCCTCCTTTCATTTCTGCTGCTCGTCTGTTGAACGAGGCCGAGTGGAAAGTGGCGTGGGACTGATGATTGTTCTGCAGAAGGCTGGTCTGATGGTGTGTAGATGAGGGTGAACTGAGCACATCATCTGCTCTGTGGAATTATGAACGGTTGTGACTTGCTTCGGCGAATCTCTGGATGCGTGACAATAAAACAAAATCACATACTTACAGACAGGATGATGTTGATGTGATCTTTGATTCAGGGGCGTAGCCATCATTTCAGAAGTGAGGGGGACAGAAATGTTATATATATACAAAAAATATATATATGTATATATATATATATATATATATATACTGTATACATATGTATGTGTGTGTTTGTGTGTATACAGTATATATACACACACACACATACTCTTTTGTATTTCATTTGAAGTGTATTTTATTTCATCAGTTTTGGTTTGAGTGAACACACCCCGTTGGCGGCGCTGACGGCCTGATAGTAGATGCTGTAGCTCTTGTGTGGCAGCAGCGGGGCGTTCAAGTATCCGCCGTAGGTCCGGTTGTCTCCAATGGTGAACGTCTGCGGAGATGAGACGCCTGCGGAGGGGAACTCAGCGCTGTAGTAGTACTGTGAGTTCAGCCCGCTGGCGTTATGATAGTGAACCGGCAGCGGATAACAGCGCAGGATCTCCGCTTCACCTCCACGAGCCCTTCGAGGACGCTCCTCCTCAACAACCACCTGATACACACTGAGAGAGACAGAGAG
>NW_015647500.1:148842-156308 GCF_001515625.1 Sinocyclocheilus rhinocerous
ATATTGTCACAATCGTATGTTTAATGTCTTCATGTTTCCAAACGTTTCTGTTTTTCTGAAAACAACTGTTTTCAACGCTAAAAACAACTCTTTTGTCCATATTAGGAATTTCCTCATAGGACTTTCTGCGCGAGAGCGCCCTCCGGCTACGAGTATGAATGAAACATACACTGCATGAGTGTTTAGCGCTCCGCGATGTTCATCTCGCCTTATTCTGGGTCCGAATAAAACATCAGATCATGCACAGACTATACTGTCTCTTTGAATTTAAATCTATATTTATTCACACCGGCTCTTGAAAACCTCTATGCGAACACACTTGCCCGAAAAAGTGCGGGGGACGAATTTACATGATATTAAAAGTGGGGGGCACACGTCCCCCGCGTCCCCCACGTAATCTACGCCCCTGCTTTGATTAAATAAACATGATGGCGAAAAAAAAACTGTCAGGAACATGTCCAGCTCGTTTCACACTATAATCAGTCATTTTTTAAAAAACTTAACATTTTATATTATTTAAATTTTAAAATTTTATTTTGTCATTGCATGCATTATGACATTATTTTCCTATTTTTCTTAATTTATATGTATTTGATATTTTTTTTCGATTTTATATTATTGTCGGTGAAATATGACAGACATCTTTTTATTTATATATGTAAATGAAGACAACTGTATTGTAGACTTTATCATTTAAAAAAAATATTATAAAATTAATTATAAAAAATGTAACAATGAAACAATATTATTTTATGTCATTTTATGAATTTTTGTATGAAGCCTTTTATGTACACTAAGTTTGAGATAAATATTTTTTTAAAGAAATTAATAGTTTTATTCATCAAGGATGCATTAAATTGATCAAAAGTGACAGTACAGACATCATCACAGAAATAAATTACAGTTTAACAGATATTCACATAGAAACAGGTGTTTTAAATTCTAATAATATTTTAAAATTTTTCCTGTATTTTTTGATCAAATAAATGCAGCCTTGGCGAGCAGAAGAGGCCTGTGCATGTTCAGTCTCAGATCCCATAATTCAGTTCACTCTCTCTCGTCGACTCTTCATTTAACTGCTCCTGAATGAGTGTGGGTCAGAGTTCACAGACCTGCCCCAGGTGTCAAAACCTAATTGACAAGACTTGATTTCTTCCTCCATAATGCAGGAACTCCAGCTGCTCTCTCAGGGCAGTAAATCATGCCACTGGATATTCTGGCTGTGCTTTTTGGGCTGTAAATCTCCTGGTTGAGTTGTTTTTGTCTGGTGTGAAAGGTGGTCGTGTCCTTGAGTTGGTGGAGCGTGTGTTTTCTCTATCAGCTCACACTTATCTGAATTGTCTCAGACTGCTATTGATTTGAATGCTTATGCGTGCCGGGATCAAACCTGCTCGAGAGAGAGAGAGACATCCAGCATTAGATTAGTCTCGTGTAGACACACGTTTGACTACAGCTTATCGTCTGGGCTTTCTAGTTGCTCTCACATAAAACGCTGAATATCTGTTATAGATTTTATTATATAAACTTGGTTAAATTTATTTTAAAATATATTAATAAATTATATATATTAAAAAAATGCAGCCTTGGTGAGCAGACGAGACTTCTTTCAAGAACATTAAAATCCTGCAGTAGCATTTTATTTATTTATTTATTTGTTTGTTTGTTTGTTTGTTTATTATTTATTGTGGGTGAAATATGACATATATATATTTTCATGAGATAAAGTGACCAGAAAAATGAAGTCATATACATGTAGATTTTTATTTTTTATTTTTTAATATCCTGATTTCATTTAGGTTATTTTGTTGCTCTGACACAAACTTTGTTAAATTAATTTTAAAATTAAAATATTTTTCAGCATAAAAAGTATTTTTTACATTAAAAATCCTGCCCCAAACATTTGAATATTATATTATATTATATTATATTATATTATATTATATTATATTATATTATATTATATTATTGTGGGTGAAATATTCTATATATCTCATAAGATAAAATGAAAAAAAAAAATGAAGACATATTACAGACTTTTTAATATTATCATTTTATTTGGGCTATCACACACAACTCTAAATATCTTTTTTTAAATCGTTTTATGACATGAACATTGTTAAATTAATTTTAAAGTATATTGAAACAGAAAACAGTTATTTTTCATTGTAATAATATTTCACAATATTTCGCTGAGTTCTTCTAGAAGAGTTTAACCGGGCACAGTGTGAACGAATGCTGTTTTCTACAGTAAAGCCAGTCTGAGTGCAGTTTTCCAGTTGGTCATTGTTGTGTGATCTGCATGACAGACTGTGGGCGGTTAGTGGGCGTTACACAGACTAGTATTCGATTAACTAACCCATAAACCACGCTGAGTGAGAGTGCGTCTGTTTTTAGTGTTGTGTGAAGAGCAGCAGAAAGCTCTGCTAATATCAGCCCTGATTAGAGAGCTTTGTGAATAATCATCTGTAATCAGCACTCAAATGTTTCTATCTTGGGCGCAATGCGATGCTTTGAGAGATATTATTACTGTAAGTGCAGGAGTCCAAAAATACGAGGCATGACACGGCTTGTGCGTCCCGGCGATCGCGTTACACCTATTGCATTGCGTTTGATGCTCGTCTCATTGCGTCATTCTGTGTGGGTTTGTTTTTCTCAGATTCTCAGTTTTGTGTTTGTGCTCTCCGAGAGATGTTTCACGGCATCTAGTACACAAATCCTCCAGATCATCCGCAGGCGTTCTGCCCTCAGTTTTGAGGCTTGAAACATGACATTTTTTGATGAAAGTGTTGATATCGTAACACACTCTTACCTTGACATGGTAACCCATTGTGGCGAATTAGTAGGTCAATGTCAGTGGAATATTTTTTTCAGTACTAATTTTGTTATGTGCTTTTCGTTACATTAATAATAATAATAATAATATATTAAATATTACAGTAAATATTTTTTATTATAACAAATATATTTTCACTTAAGTTTCAGTCTTTTTATTTATATTTATATTCTATTTCTATTTTTATATTATTTCTTTATTTCAATTAAAGTGATTTTTATTAGTTTTCATTTTGATAATTTTAGTTCTCTAACTTAAACATATTATTATATTATTATTATTATTATTATTATTTACATTTATTACCATAAATGTTATATAAATATCATTCCTAATATATTAAATATTACAATAAATATTTGTATGTATTATAAAAAAATTAAAATGTCATTTAATTATCATCTAATATTTATATTTTGTTTTATTTCAGCTTTATTTCAATTAATGAAAGTGATTTTTAATAGTTATAATTTTGGTCATTTTAATACTTCAACTTAAATGTATTAATATTTGCATTTACAATATTATTATTATTATTATTATTATTATTATTTACATCATATTATTTACATTTATTACGATAAATATTATTCCTATTATATTAAACATCACAATAAATGTTATTTATTAAATATTTTCATTTACGTTTAAGTCTTTCATCTAATATTTATCTTTTATTTTATTTCAGCTTTATTTCAAATAATGAAAGTGATTTTAATCGTTATTATTAATAATTTTAGTACTTTAACTTAAACCTATTGTTACTATAAATAGTATATACATATTATTACTATTATATTAAATATGTATTTAAAAAATCATTTAAGTTTAAGTTTTTTATTTAATATTTATCTTTTATTTTATTTCAGCTTTATTTAAATGAAATGAAAATAATTTCTAATAGTTCAATTAGTCTTAGTTGACAGTAACAACACTGGTCTATGTCAAGGTCATCGCTGTGATCCTTCAGAGAAACATTTGCGTTAGCTGGAAATGACAGACATAAAGAGCTGATGGCTGTATTAATAAATCACAGTGTTTTCCATTTGCCTTCATAATTAACTAGCCTCAAACAGTGAGAGGAAGTGACATCATCTCACTCGTACAGTATAAATCACACGGTTCTCTTCGATAGTCTTCTTAAGAGAGAGAGAGAGAGAGGATAGTGTGACATCCATTCGTTAGCTGCATTGTGTTTCTTCTCTTTTTTAGGTGACAGTCTTAATTTACCTTTACTCAGAAGATGCAGCAGGCAAAGAAATTATCCACCCAGAGTCCTTGGAAACTGTAATGATAGAGATGTGTGTGAGGGAGAGATGCTTTGATTCTCTGATATCTTAGCATGAATTATCTCTGATCACACTGGGAGAGGAATCAGCTGGAATTAGAAGAAAATACAAGAACAAATACAAGAATATCCCAACACGTGTTCAGTTTAATCACGAGGCTTTCACGCATTGACACAGTTCTGTTCAATAAAATTATTCACATATGGCAGATGTTTTGCTCTGTGATTCCCAGCTAAGCAAACAAATTCCACGTGAATCTTTATAGATATTTTTATTAGTTGTTATGTGGTATAATGACTGTCTATTTTTATTACTTAAAATGAAGTAATTATCTTAGAAACAGTGTTATTTTGTATTATTTATATTGTAGTATTTATTAATATTTTGAATTAGCTTTTATTTTTAGTTTCAGTAATTTTATGTTCTTTTGTAATTTTTTATTAGTTTAATTATTAAAGTATTAATTTCATTTTTTTATTATTTTAATATTTCTATTTAGCTTTATTTAAAATGTAGTTTTATTTTTAGTAATAAGCTCTTCAACCTCACCTTATTTCAATCAGTTGCCAACATTTCAAATTGTTATTTAACTTTTTTAAGTTTTAGTATTTTATCTAAAATGTATATTTTTTTTAGCTTTATTTCAATTAAGAAATAATTGAAAAAAAAAAAAATCAAAACATGAAATAAATTAAACAATTAAATAAAAATCGTTTTAATTCTGGTTTAAGTTTTAATTAACTAATCTACAGAAAACATGACTCATGGTTTTAGTTGTTGTAATTTTAGTTCTTCATCATAAACATTTTTTTAAATCTACATATATTATTATTATTATTATTATTATTTACATGTATTACTACAAATATATACATTTTAGTACTTCAACTTATTTCAGTCAGTTGCCAACATCTAACATTTTTAAGTTTAAGAATTGAATCTAATATTTAGATTTTATTTCAGCTTTGTTTAAAAAATTTTTTTTTAAAAACAATTGGAAAGAAATTAAAAAAACATTAAATAAATAATAATAAAAGAATAGTTTATATATATATATATAGTTTTAGTTCTGGTTTAAGTTTTAGGTTAATGATAACAGAAAACATGACTCATGAGCTGCTTTTGACAAAACTACATTTCCCATAATCCTCTGTGGCCGAAACTAGAAGTACACAGAAAAACATTGACTGCACACATACTGTGCATTATTTGTAAATTTGATGCACTAGCACTTCATTAATATATTAAAAGATTTAAAGAAATGTGACATTTCTTAACACATACATTTTATTTTAACCAAAATCAAAATAATGAACTAGAATAAGAAGGAGAAGCATCTGAAGGCAGCAGGTCCAGACTGGTTTTATTTCTCTGAATGTGTTTGTCAGGTGACACACGAGCTGATTGATAGCTTCAAGCGATCTGTAAAAGGAAATATAAATTTTTACTGAGTGAAATAAACTCAAGCAGCCTCAATTTACATGATATTATGTAAATCCTCAAGCCAGAAAACCGTATCCGTCTGTCAGACGGGCAAATGAATGTACAAAACCCAGACGTGTGAAGCGGCGTTTTCTTGAGCGATGACTTGTTGATTTAATCGGCAGTAAATGTGCAGCGCCGCGGGGCGCTGAACTCGCTGAAATTACACATCAGAGGAGCGCCAGCGGCCCGTTCAGACCAGACCCACCTAACGTCGTTACTGCCGATTCATAATTGCAGATGTTTGCTTGTGGCGGTGATTCTGATCAACATGTGTGCTGCGTATGAAATCTGAACCTCGTTAGTAAACCAGCGTGATGATGAGAGGCTGTTCCTTTCCGGTCCTCATGACCACCCAAACTCACAGCAGAGAACGAGCCACAAACATTAAAAGGGTCATGTTGTTTGAACATAAATGTGTGTTGGCAGTGTGTGTACACATCCACCCTATAATGATAAAAATCCACCCAGTGTTTTTTTTTTTAAATCCCTATTTTAAAATCCCCTTTCTCAAATCAGGCTGTTCTGCGATTCCTGTCAGAATGATGTAGTTCTGCACAGGCCCCTCCCACGATAGTTGATTGACACTAGCATCTTACCTTAGCTCCGCCCTGAGTGAGCTGTCATCAGTCCGCCATTGTGTCGACTCCGATGCAGGGGAAGACAAGATGTCTCCGATTAAGCGATTGAGGTGTTCTGTTGTTGGATGTAATAATGAATACAGCAGTCGTCATTGACTCCCGACATCTGAGCCGCTGAAGACGCAGAGGATTAATGTTACTTTTGTTTTTGAAGGAAATGCGCCGATCCCTGATCTGCCTAAATGCGTTTAAGTTTGCGCGAATCATTCGTGATCCAGCTTCATCTACAGTAGAAGTGAGTATAAGGGTTTTTTTTAATCTTTGCAAATCGCCTTTCCTAATATTTGCTAGTTAGCAAGTTTTACGGCTGACGTTTACAGTCTGCTCGTCACCCCACGGAAGAGAGGGGCGGGGTCAGCAGAGCTCATTAGCATTTAAAGCAACATGGACTAGAACAGCGTGCTGAAAACAGAGCTGATTTTGACAGGGTAAAAAGGGTGTTTTTTACACTACCATTGAGAAATTTTAACCAAAGTATGTTATAGACTTTTCATTAAGACCCTAAAGAATCATATCAACTTGTGGAAAATGGGCATCCGATGACCCCTTTAAGAACGCATCCCAATTTACATACTTTTACTGTGTACTTGTGATGGGAAAGTACATACTTCAGCATATTTAGTAGGATGCTCTTGGTGCCTCGAACTGTTTTAGGACATACTGTTACTTTTTAAAAGTAAACACATTAATCCTAACCTCTTTTTAAAAAAAATACATTTTTAAACATAAATTCAATTATAAATGCAAAATAACCAGAAAAATATATCTTATTTGTGCATTGTGCATATATAATGATTAACATTGGCAGAATTTTATATAATCTAAAATTGATATATAAATAAAACATATATATAAGCAAGGCAAGGCAAGGCAATTTTATTTCTAGAGCACATTTAAAACAGCCACTGCTGACCAAAGTGCTGGACAGCAAAACATAACTTCACAGAAACATATACAGACAACATAAAAATGTTAAAAGAATAAAACACATCCCCAACAATACAATAAAAATAAAATGAAATAAATCATATATAATTATGCATTTATACACATGTAAATATTTCTTAACATTTATACATACATTAAAATATACACAGGACACACGTATATTATTATGTGTTACTTTTTTTTGGATGTGATTAATTGATTTGACAGCACTGATAGATGATAGATAGATAGATAGATAGATAGATAGATAGATAGATAGATAGATAGAAATAT
>NW_015647500.1:156318-172692 GCF_001515625.1 Sinocyclocheilus rhinocerous
AGAGAGAGAGAGAGAGAGAGAGAGAATTTGAGACACATTACAGTAGGGATATTGTGAAATATGGGATTCATGCCCATTTTCTGTTTGCTCTGTTTGATTTTCTCCTCTCCTTTTTCTTGTGGGATCTCAGGCACTTCAGATTCATGCGCGTCTTTCTAAAGCAGAATCTCCTCGCGGTTTTGGCGAGGCTGTTTGCAGAACCAGGCAGAGGAAGTCAAACATGTGTCCAGCATGTGTTAACTGGTGTTTTTAGCCAGAAGCAGGTGAGATGGTCCAACCAGCAGCCCATCAAACCATCAGCACAAATTCCCTTCGCATTCTCGCAATGATGGAAATACGGCTGCTGTTTCCATCTCGGCTCGTATGAGAACTCTAGACGCGCGCTGGGTGAGCGCCACATACCTAACCTCCTAAATACCGTCCCGCTTGACTGCAGAGTGACTTACATTCAGGCCTCTTCAGTTACAGATATTACCTGCGCTGCAGCAGCGTCAGGATTTATTGAAGGCAGCTGTTGCTGGTATTTAGCAGGGCTGCTGGAACAGCAGCAGGTGGAGATCTGATAGAAAGACTTCTGTCACGCATCCCGCCGCTTTACACGGGAAAAGGGCTTATGGTGGACTTCCGAATTCCTGCTCGCTCTTGCGGTCCTCAGGGAACGGGCTGAGAACACATGTAGTGTAGATTGATGATGATTCAATAAAATATTAGGAGCTTAATTTGTGATCATAATCACAGTGGCTTGTAAGTTCAACACCCAAATCCACTATAATTGTATAAATAATACTGTTTTTGTGTCACTTAATGTGGTTTTAAGAGTTTTTTAGGTGAAAATGTACTTGTTTAGACGTCTATTTGAAAATTAGCTTCGATGTTTTGGGAGAGGTGAGCTCCAGGGCGTCAGCGGCTGTTCATGAACCCGCTGAGAGCAGCCTCACCTCGGCCAGATCTTCTGGAATTTGCTGCTGGCTCTGATGTCTCTGTAGTGGTTAAACATGAGATATAATTAGTTTTGGGTAAATCTAACGGACAGTCTTTGTTCTCATTAATCTATTTTTTGTATCAGAGCAAACAGTTTTGGCTTAGGGCAAAGTCTCATAACTTTAAATTTAATGCTGTATATCAGAGCGCTGCCTTTGTACTTTTGACTGAATTGCTTAGCAACTTTCATGATGGCTGTTGTTGTTTACTAAATATGATTATTCAATAAATAATATTTTATATAATTAATAGTAGCATTTGATATTGAGAAGCGGCCTGTTTAGTTACATTGTTCCACCTTTAGATGGCGACAAGAGACGGTTTTTCTGAGTGAGTCCGCAGTAAAGACTTTTATATTGAAAGAGACTGAAACAGGGTTGTAAACAAGGACGTTATTTTTACTTTTAATAACAGCTTGTAAGACGCAGTTAACAAATGCAGTGAGCAGCGCTGTCATCGGAAATCACCCTTAACAGATGATTTTAATAAACTAAAGAAAACAAGTAGAATATTAATAGAATAGAGAGTGCTAGTGATAGAGGGTCAAGTTGTTTATGCATCATACTAGTATTTGTTGTACTTTGTTTATGCTGATGACAGCGTCACTGTAAGTACAGTACAGCGAGGCATGTTTATGTGAGCTCTGCACAGTGAACAGTGAGAAGTAAGTGCAGCTGTCAGCTCCAGTGAGGATGTAAAGTAGAATGACGCTGTGTTTAAGAACAGCAGACGGGTGTGGAGATGTGTGGATACAGACGTACTGAACATATAGTGTGCAGAAATGTGACAGAATGTATTGCATCCTCATCCTGGACATGCGTTCACTCTCCAGAATAATGCAAAACATGTAGATACACTACCAGTCAAAAGCTTTCGAACAGTAAGATTTTTAATTAAAAAAAAATTTTTTTTTTTGAAGAATTTTCTTCTGCTCACCAAGGTTGCGTTTATTTGATCAGAAATACAGCAAAAGCAGTAATATTGTGAAATATTTTTACTATTTAAAATAACTGCTTTCTATTTGAATTCCTGTGATTTCAAAGCTGTATTTACAGCATCATTCCTCCAGTCTTCAGTGTCACATGATCTTCAGAAATTATTCTAATATGCTGCTTTGCTGCTCAAAAAACATTTATTATTATTATTATTATTATTATTCAATAAATAATATTTTATATAATTAATAGTAGCATTTGATATTGAGAAGCGGCCTGTTTAGTTACATTGTTCCACCTTTAGATGGCGACAAGAGACGGTTTTTCTGAGTGAGTCCGCAGTAAAGACTTTTATATTGAAAGAGACTGAAACAGGGTTGTAAACAAGGACGTTATTTTTACTTTTAATAACAGCTTGTAAGACGCAGTTAACAAATGCAGTGAGCAGCGCTGTCATCGGAAATCACCCTTAACAGATGATTTTAATAAACTAAAGAAAACAAGTAGAATATTAATAGAATAGAGAGTGCTAGTGATAGAGGGTCAAGTTGTTTATGCATCATACTAGTATTTGTTGTACTTTGTTTATGCTGATGACAGCGTCACTGTAAGTACAGTACAGCGAGGCATGTTTATGTGAGCTCTGCACAGTGAACAGTGAGAAGTAAGTGCAGCTGTCAGCTCCAGTGAGGATGTAAAGTAGAATGACGCTGTGTTTAAGAACAGCAGACGGGTGTGGAGATGTGTGGATACAGACGTACTGAACATATAGTGTGCAGAAATGTGACAGAATGTATTGCATCCTCATCCTGGACATGCGTTCACTCTCCAGAATAATGCAAAACATGTAGATACACTACCAGTCAAAAGCTTTCGAACAGTAAGATTTTTAATTAAAAAAAAATTTTTTTTTTTGAAGAATTTTCTTCTGCTCACCAAGGTTGCGTTTATTTGATCAGAAATACAGCAAAAGCAGTAATATTGTGAAATATTTATCACACCTGCAGGTCTTATCACAGTGAATCGTTTCTCTCTCTCTCTGTCGGGCGGTCGAGCAGCGTAATCATTGTGCCGTCAGACGGCTCTTCATCGCTGTGTAATTGTCATGGAAATAGACCGATCAGGAGGCCGTATGGAAGGCCACCTCAGTCCCAAACACGAGCAGTTCAGAGTCAAAGACAGAAAGCGTCGCGAGCTCCTCGGGGTTTATAATCAGTGTGTAATAAATGTTCTAAAGTTGGCCGATCCTCCTCTGATTACAGAGCGCAGGCCGGCCAGAGCTGCGTTTTGACCTCAGCTTCTCTCCCAGACAGCTGGAGCATAACAAAGACCGTAATTATCATAATTTGACAATTAGCCTGCCATCCATTCCTAGTTTTTAATTACTCCCTTTCACCTGACCGGAGCACGGAGGACTTTTCCTGCAGGAGTGGCAGAACTCTGTAGAGAAAAATCACCCGGATGAATGTATTAAAGGAACTTTCCAGGATCAGTACGAGATCCGGCATCTGTGACATCCGGTCCATTAACACAGAAAATCATTTCCACTTTGTAAAAACAAACGAAAATTGCATTTACAGTAATGCACTTGCAGTGGAAGTCAGATAAACATTTAAATACACACTGTTTAGAAAGTAAAAGCATAAGACTTACACATTAACACATCATCAAAATTATAAATAATAATAATATTTTACACATATATTGTAACATTATTATTATTAGTTTATATATTTTAAAATGTATATATATATATATATATATATATAATCGTAAATTTTATTAAAAATATTGTAAACTAGTAAATAATAATAATAATATATTTTGCAACATATTAATATATATTATAATACATGATATAATATATATACAGTATATATAATTGCTTTGATTAAATAAGTATATTGTGTGTTATTATTATTGATAGTTCTAGTTATGTTATTATTGTTGTTGTTGTTTAGACTTTACAGTTCATTCATAATTAATAATACATTGCAATATATATGCGTGTGTGTGTATATATATAGTAAATATAATAGTTTTGATTAAATAAGTATATATTTTATAACATTTTTATTATATATTCTTGTTTTTGTTGTTGATTAGTATTTAGTCTGATGTGGATAAATCACCTTGAAAAGTAGCCTAATTAGAGATTTTACAGCTTATCAATAATTAATAATAATATAATAATAATAATATATGTATATATGTGTGTGTGTGTGTACATACATACTATACAATATATACATATTTTATTAAATATGTATTTGTTGTGTAACATTATTATTAATAGTAGTAGTTATATTATTGTTGTTGTTGTTGTTATTTAGACTGATGTGGGAAAAAAATTAATTAGACACTTTATAGCTCATTTTCAAGATTTAACATGTGCTTTAAAACACAAACGGCACATTTCTGCTTTAAACCCTGCTGAATGTCTTGTCCATAGACTTCCACTGTACGTGCATTACTGTAAATGTGCTTCAAGCTTGCTCAAATTATTTTTGCTAAATTAGGTCGTGCTACACACACAACTGAATACATGTCTGTGTGTGACTATTTCTTTTGAAGGACACCAATAGAATTGAAGTTAAAATAGGTTGTGCAAAGTCCCACGATTGCCAAGAGGTTTCTGGAAATCAGGGAATTTATGTGCAGACGACGTGATATCAGTAACAAATAAAAACAGATTAAAACCTCGCTAGACTTTACAGGGACATTCCTCATGTGAATAATATTCAGGATGCTGGGGTTTCAAAAGAAATACTGCAACTCTATTCTCTCTCATCCAGAGAAACGTAATATTCATTTTCAACAATCTGTCTGTATTTCTGCAGAAACAGAGATAAATCTGTTTTCTCACATTTTTAGTAGTAACATTTACCATATTTGTTTACCATGGTATTTATATTGTGCATTTAAACTAGAATACACTTAAGTTTAATGATCTTTCAGCAGCAATAAAAGTAATTCCCCAAGCTAACAAAAATACGTTCAAGGATGGAGAATTTCAATTAAAAGCTTCTGTCAGGCCATTTCTCTAACTGATTCTCACTTAAAACTTTGGCCCGCCTGAAAAATGTCTGTTTAGCGGCAGGAACGAGGTTGTTTAGTCATTCGTTCAAAGTTTAGAAGACATTGTGGAGAGTATTTACAGGTGAGGGTCAGCGACACAAAGAGAGAAATACTGTCGCTTTGACAAGCGTTGGTTTAGAGTCAGTCGGAGGTCATTCTCTTTAACGCTTACCGCTGTTCGTTTTCATTTACTTTGCAATGTTTTGAGAACCAAATATGGGCAGGTTATGCATTTCATCGGTGAGATGAGAGCATGTAAACACATCAGGCTCGCATTTGGACTTGTTAGTCTGTTTTGTGATTAATGAGATCATTTCTTGTGTTGCACGTTGGAGTTTTCAAAATGCAAACCAGCACCAACCTCAGTAAAATGCATCTAATCTCGACCGAGTGTTATTATTATTAACTAAAACCATAATTAAAAAAAATAATAATAATGTAATTTGAAACAGACATTAACTAAAATATCATATTTCAGCTAGTTACCAAGGCAACATTTCTAATTTTCATTTAGTTTAATTGTACAATAAGTACATTAATTAGTTCCATTAATTAGTGTTAGTAACTAACATAAAAATATAAAAAATATAAAAATATTTTTCAAATCTTTTAAACATAAAAAAAATATATAAAAATATAAAAAAGTAAAAATAAACTATAATAAATATAAACATATTTTAAAGAATCTTATAAAACTAAACTAAAATGAAATATAAAAATATAGAATTTTGAAAAATCTTTCAAAACGTATTTTATTTCAGATAGTTATCAAGGCAACATTTCTCATTTTCATTTAGATTAACTCGAAGTACTACGATCGCTAACTAAATGAACTAAAACAGTAATACTTTACCATTAGTTGATGTTAGTAACTAACATTAACTAACAGTGACCAACATATAAGTTAAAATATTTATTAATCTTCATTAACGTTAGTTAATGAAAATACAACTGTTTGTTGTTAGTTCATATTCATAATATAAATATTAATAGATAGAACTTTTGATTTTAATAATCTATAAGTAAATGTTGAAATTCACATTAACTAAGATTAATAAATGCTTTAGAAATATTTTTTTGTGTTAGTTAATTTTAACTAATATAATTAACTATTGGTGACAAATGGAACCTTATTTTAAAGTGTCACAACTAAAACTAATCAATTAAATTGAATAAGAACCATATAAATGTATTTAAAATTATAATAATGACAAGAACACAGCAATATTACTAAATCTTTAGAATTAAAGTAAACACAGAAAAATACAATCTAATTCAAAATATGAACAAAAACTGAAATAGTATATCAATGATACTAAATTATCACTGAGTGATTTATGAGCAAGATCGTTTTAACTTAGGAGAGCATTCATTTCAAAGCAGATATTTCATCACATATTTCTCTTGCGGATGCATGAAGCACTCGGTAGGAGAAGCGTAGGATTGTTTTCTGATGCATCTGGCTCTCTGTGTCCTGCAGGTTTCACCGTGGAGACTATCACATCGACGTCTGTATAAACGACTACCTGGATGTCTACTGTCCGCACTACGAGGACTCGGTCCCTGAGGAGAGAGCGGAGCGCTATGTGCTCTACATGGTCAACTACGACGGCTACAGCACGTGCGACCACACGGCCAAAGGCTTCAAGCGCTGGGAGTGCAACCGGCCGCACTCGCCCAACGGCCCGCTCAAGTTCTCCGAGAAGTTCCAGCTCTTCACGCCCTTCTCGCTGGGCTTCGAGTTCCGGCCGGGCCGAGAGTATTACTACATCTGTGAGTATGAGAGCGGAGGATTCAGACCGAAGACGATAGGCTGGTTTAAATCAAGCATGCCTGTCATGAACTCATGTCTGCATCTGAGAGAATAGCAGCTTGGCGAAGGAATGTTTGTCTGGAAGTATTGTGTTGCCAGTGGGTTTTTGAGTCATCGCAATTACTGGGTTTTTTTCTTGATATTTGGAGACTCTTTGTTGTTTAGGATCATGATCATGCATGCAACGTTTCAACACTCTGTTGTGGAAAGTGCGCATACAATTTCTATTGCAATTATGATGTCTGCGGGTCAGTTTGACGGCGTAATCGTGGTTAACCCTTGCATTACATTGTATTGCTATCATTATGGTGTAATTCTCCAAAAATCCCACTATAAAAAGAATCTGGTAAAAAAACAGTAAACCTTTAACATTAATTACAAAAAAAAGAATATAAAATAATTGTAAAATTATTATTAAAAAATAACCTCTCACTTTTCTGATGGAGTTTAGGGCTGCAGGTTGTTTCATTTCAGGCATAATAAAAGTTTATTTCCCTCACTGTATGTCCGTGACAAAGCCATTTGCACATAATTCTCAACCGCATGAAGACTATAAGAAAATGCAATATTTTCTCTCATTGGGTCGAGGCTGTAAATTTTGAGATTCACTCTCAAGGACGAAAGCATATAGAATCCAGGTAGGGCCGAAATCAATATGAATCAATATTCTTTGCAAAGAAAATGCAATTTGAGGGTTTCGCTGAAGGACACCTGTCGACAAGGTGAGATGAAAATACAGGCGAACCTCATTAGTTTTCGCTCATAATAACCCTTGCATTACATTGTATTGCTATCATTATGGTGTAATTCTCCAAAAATCCCACTATAAAAAGAATCTGGTAAAAAAACAGTAAACCTTTAACTCTAATTACAAAAAAAAGAATATAAAATAATTGTAAAATTAGTATTAAAAAAAAGAATATTAATTTCTATAATTCCATCCAAAAATTATACTTACTCCAAGCTTTTGAATGGTAGAGTGTATAATGTTACAAAATATTTTTATTTCAGATAAATGCTGATCTTTGGATCTTTCTATTCATCAAAGAATCCTGAAAAAAATTACTCAACTGTTTTAAATATCAATAATAATAATAATAACCAATGTTTCTTGAGCAGCAAATCAGCATATTAGAATGTTTTTTTTTTCTACATTTTATAAACAGTATTGTTAGTATATTTTAACTGCATACAATAGCAACCGTCGCAGATAAGTAAATAGTTATGGTTAACCTTTGTATTATGTTCATATTCTGGGTACGATTGTTAGTTCAATGTAATTCTCCAAAAATCACACATTAAAAAAAAAAAAAAGCAGGTAAAAACAGTAAACCTTTAACATAAAACAAAAGAACTTCTGATTTTTAAAACTGTATTAAAACTATTATTTAAAGTTTTAAAACTGTTTATATTTTATATATATATATATATATATATGCACGTGTGTGTTTGTATATGTTTTTTATTTTATATTAATTTCTATTTTTTACCTAAGTGAAGGAGAAAGTATGGATAATATGGATTTTAAACAGAAGAAGTGTGAAAAAGCACTTGTTCTGTGTGCTTTCCTGAACCTCAAACAGCAGTGGTACTCGCAACGCCAAGATCATGGGTTCGATTCCCAGCAAAATGAACATGCATGAGCTGATTAAAATGTGCAACATCTACTCAGTGTAAATTTCTTTGCATAAAAGCAACTGTCAAATGCATAAATGTAAATACCAAGAGGGCAGTTAAGAAAAATACATAAAAAACATGTTTTTATTCTGCCTTTGAAATGGCTTTGGGCTTTGTTATGAGGACTCGAGGTGGAGAGTTTGGTTTGTTCAAGCGCGCATAATGAGGTTTAAACATGACGTCCTACTGTAGAGTTTCATTATTAGGTGAAATATTCAAATACCTGTTCATCCACCTGTGTTTTGTTTTTTTTAACCTCTCACTTTTCTGATGGAGTTTAGGGCTGCAGGTTGTTTCATTTCAGGCATAATAAAAGTTTATTTCCCTCACTGTATGTCCATGACAAAGCCATTTGCACATAATTCTCAACCGCATGAAGACTATAAGAAAATGCAATATTTTCTCTCATTGGGTCGAGGCTGTAAATTTTGAGATTCACTCTCAAGGACGAAAGCATATAGAATCCAGGGAGGGCCGAAATCAATATGAATCAATATTCTTTGCAAAGAAAATGCAATTTGAGGGTTTCGCTGAAGGACACCTGTCGACAAGGTGAGATGAAAATACAGGCGAACCTCATTAGTTTTCGCTCATAATGTCGAGCGCGGATCTTCATATCGTTACACGGAGAGCCGTTATTATGTGCTTGACTAGCCGCTGCTGCTGAGGACGGGAAAGTCATCCAGCATATCGCTTTTCTCACGAGTCCCATCATCCTCGCTCTCGGGCCAAAGCGAACATCTGTGAAATACGTTTGCCCTCTCTGACTGATTGTTCTGTCTCATTCAGCTCCTGCCAGATAGATCTTGGCAGCTTCTGTCTCTCTGGCGAACATCATAATTAATATACATCACGACAATCATGTTGAACATAATTCCAAACAGAAAGTCAGAGCTGAAGCTGAAGCCCCACTTTTAGCTGCCATATTTTACAGTGACTCGTCTCGCACACGCTGAAAGAGTCGTCAGTGTTATTAATATCTGTAATATCTGAAATTTGCAATTAGGGACAGTTAAAGACGTCAACTTTCTCTGGCAGGAATATTTAAGCAAATGTTCAATTAAAACCTCCTTTCCGGTTCATCCATCAAGCTTCATTTCGACTATAATGAAAACTGTCAAACTCCTTTTTAATAGTGATTTATATCATGCTGACGTCCACATCATTGCGCATTTCTTAATTATATTATGCTCATGTTCACCGAACGTTTAATTGGTCATATCAGCTGACGGTGACCTTGACCTTTAGGGTCAGAGACGAAAACACATACCTAGTGGTTAGATGCCGTAACTACACCATCTCACTGCGAGACGCATCTTTCTCCATTGACAGACATTCAAAAATTATATGTTGTAAGCGAAATAGAAATATTATACTTATTAAATTTGTAAGAAAATATTGTAGATATTTTGCCAGTGTTTATTTTATTTTTTTAATATTTAAATTATATTATTAATTATTTTTTACTTGTTTTAATATTATTCTATTATCTTAACAATTAATTAATTCATTTATTATTTTCTTTTTTATATTTATTTTCTTTTGTTTTATTTTCTTTTATGTTTTTTTTTTTTTTTTGTCCTCGTAAATTTTTTAAAATGACTTTTTAAAATGGGTTCGGGACCAGTAATAATAATTTCTATTTATATTGTGCCATTCTAAAGCGCAATAACTCTATACAGTCCATCAGATTACTACAGAAATAGGGGGTAAATGATTGGCACATGCATGTATTTTTTAGGGAGAGGGAAAAAATACAATAGGAAGGAGGCAAAATAAGTTGGTCAAGTCTTTTATTTTATATATATATTTTATTTATGTAAATTCCATTTATTTATTCATTATTTATACAATTTATTTAGATTGTGCTTCATACAACACAGATTGTTTCAGTAGTAATAAACAGGAAAATAACTGTTAATGTTGCAAAATTCAATAATTTAATATAAAGCAGTGTCATTATTCAGCTCAATCAAGTTCAGTGTTGATTCAATTTAGTTCAACAACAATGTCAAGTTCATCAGTCATGAAACAGGTTGTTGACTTGGTATTATTCAAATGAAGAGAAATTAATGCTAAATACTGTATATGTCATGCAATAATGAAAGGCATGAAAACTAGTTCAATCTAATTAAGTTATATACCCAGTATTTATGTTTGTTATGTGTCTTTATGTTTTTTAGAGTGTTGATCACAGCTCACTAGTTTAGCGACTCTTGAATGTCTGTTTTCATGGATTGTTGTTGAGTGAATTTAGAAAACAGAAGATCATTATGGTGTGAGTACTGTCACTTTCAGATGGTGGTTATCAGTGACATTTCTCTGAATCAGTGTTTGAAGAGACATGCAGTTGTAAAGGTGCCGCTCAGTAGAAATGTTATCGCTCGCTCTGATTGCGGCCGTTTCACATTGACTGACATTATCGCATGAGACTGTCACGTCTCTCTCTAATAGCATCAGCTGAAAAAAGGTTTGCCGGATTTTTAGTGGTGTTCTTAACTGATTTATACACTGCAAAAAATTATTAATTTAGTGTTTTTGTCTTGTTTTCCATTAAAACTGTCAAAACAATTCTTAAATCAAGATACATATACTTCAGAAGCAGTGAAACCAGCCTGTGCGTGTGTTGCTATGTGATTGCTAGGGTGTTCTGTGTGGTCGCCAGGGTGCTGCTATTCAGTTGCAAAGGTGTTGCTATGTGATTGCTAAGGTGTTTTGTGTGGTCACCAGGGTGCTGCTATGCAGTAGCTAGGGTGTTCCGTGTGGTTGCCAGGTTGTTGTTATGCAGTTGCTAAGGTGTTGCTATGTGATTGCTAGGGTGTTCTGTGTGGTCGCCAGGGTGTTACTATGTGATTACTAGGGTGTTCTGTGTGGTCGCCAAGGTGTTCCTATGCAGTTGCTAAGGTGTTGCTCTGTGATTGCTTGGGTGTTCTGTCTAGTCGCCAGGGTGTTGCTATGCAGTTGCTAGGATGTTATGTTTGGTTGCCAGGCTATTGTTGTTATTGTCGAAATGCTTGAGATGGCTAGGGTGTTCTGTATGGTTGTCAGGGTGTTACTATGTGGTTGCTAGGGTTTTCTGTGTGGTTGCCAGGGTGTTGCTAGGTGATTGCTAGGGTGTTTTATATGGTTGCCAGGGTGTTGCTATGCAGTTGCTTGGGTGTTCTGTATGGTTGCCAAGGCGTTGCTACTGTATGTGGTTTCTCAGGTGTTCTATATGGTTGCTATGTGATTGCTAGGGTGTTTTGTGTGGTTATATGGTTTTTATGGTTATTATATTTCGATATAAGCCAAGAGGAGACTTGTTTTCCTTTGCTAAAGTAAGGAAACTTTGCTTCTTTTGATCCTGTTAACAAACGTTGGTTTTCACGAGACGCACCGGCGCATGCGCAACGCTGACCTCATACGTCATGCTCCCGGAACTGCTTCCGTTTTACAACAGTGAGCGCAAGCTAGATTCAAGTGATCATTACGTTTTGAATATGGATATTTTTCTTACAAAAACGCATCGATTCGCTACAGGAGGCCTTTGTTCAGCCCCCGGAGCCGTGTGAGACACTTTTTTTATGGAAAGGTGCTTTTTATTTCACGTCTTTTGGACAGAAGCAATGCAACACCCGCTGAGTGCAACGATAGAGCTTGAAAGATCAAAGACAATTTTTAATATAACTCCGACTGGATTCGTCTGAAAGAAGAAAGTCATATACACCTAGGATGCATCGGGGGTGAGTAAAACGCAGCCTAATTTTCATTTTTGGGTGAACTAACCCTTTAAGTACTGTAACGAAGTATTATTACTTCGTTACAATACACCACTGCTCGTGTGGGCCAGCGTTCATCAGTAGTGTGTTGTTTTACAAATGTGCCTGTAATTTTCATTAGTCAGAGATTTGTAGTGTGATCACATGACACCGTAGTATAGCGCTTATTGGAAATGTGGTCGTATAATGAGGATTAAAATGACAAATTGCTGTTTGCGAGATGAAAAAGCCCCCGTCACATGTTCTTTCAGCGCAGTCAGTGAGGTTTTCTGTTGTTATGCTGTGATCCACTTGAGCAGGTTAATCAAGACATGAGGTTAAATCAAACAAGGATGTAATTCATCATGTTTTTGTCTGTCAGCTCTCTCGGACAGGAGACGTTGTCCATCAGGAGGGATTTCTTATCTGAGACAAACACTGTTTTTCTTTCTGCACTGCTGTTGAAAATGGAAAATGCAGAAAGCTATTAAGTGATGTTCACATCTGCAGCCTATTGAGCTGAATACAGTATGAACCGTGTGAGCGTGTCTCTCTGAGGTCAAAGGTCAGGGCACACTGCTGACCCCCCACCTCGAAATGCTTGAGATGGCATCTTTTTCTAATATTGTGAATTTAAGGATGGATTTTAATCTCTCAAGGTCTCCAAATCCAATATTACAGGAGGGAGTCAGTTTATAAGAGGAGAATGAATCACATTTTTTGTCTGACGCAAGTGGAATTGGAAAATCTGGATGTGGTTTGGAGTCTCAGGAACGGCGCGGGGGGTTTATGACCTCACGGACGCTTATTAAATCACGGTTAACTCTTTCTGGCGACTGTCTAGCGACTGCTGCAGGTTTGATAGATGCTGTAAGAGATGCAGTCGCTATCAGGGTTGGTGCCATTCAGAATTACACTGGGAATAACTTTTAAATTCCTGAATCTGAATACGAAACAGGATGCAGAATTGGAATTCAAATTTGAATATGTTCAATGGAAGTGGAACATAACTGAAATAAATTCAACAAACTGTTGTAAGTGTAAGTTTAATTTAATTTATTATAATGAAATATATATTGTTATATAGACTAATATTTTACAATATTACTGTTTTTGCTGTAATTTTGATAAAATAAATTCAGCCTTGGTAAGCAGAAAAGTACCGGCCCCAAATTTTCGAATGGTGTATATATATATATATATAGCCAGGAATGCACTGAAATGAAAATTCTGGGCCGAAACGGAAACAGTGTTTGTTTGTTTTTTGTCTAATTATGCAAATAATGTTTAGTCCTACAAAGCTGTTATTATCAGGTTAGCAGAGCAGAGCGGGAAGCAGATCACACACACACACATATATATATACATATATATAATATATATATATATATATATATATATAATGTGTAATTTTTGTTTGTAATATTATTTCAAATGAATAAGAAATGAATCCAAATGTGCAATTTTGTAAATTCCTCTTCCTTTCATTACAATTCAGCATCCAGCATGTTGTGGCCAGTTCAATTTAAACTCACACAAAGGAAGCCCATTCTTAAACTCTGTATTTTGCCTGACCCTGGTTGTCATGGTAACAATGAGCCATTTGCATGAGCGCGGTGATGTAGATCAGTTTAATGACAGACAAACTGAGTATATTATATTTCTGTGCATGAGCTGTAGACAGGGCCAACACATATATCACGTTCATGAAGACTCCTGGCGTTTCATCGCTTCTCCCGCAGTGTGAACGAGCACGTCAGCCATTATCATGCCTTTGATGAATGGAACCTTTTCCTTCTCTTTGTTTTGTTTCGTCTGATTCCCTTCTGCGTCCTCTGGGTCACAACACTTCCCGACGTCCCGCTGTTTTCCTCTTCCTGTGTGTGTGACTGTAACATTTGGTGGCACACGGCCTGGACCTGCCCGCCTGGCAGACAGCATCTTAGACTTACTGAAAGACACTGCCAAAGAGCGTCTGTGAGCAGATCATCACACACACACTCACTCGCCAGAGGCTATGAACTTCCGAAGACCGTGTCTGTTAATGGCATCTGTGAGAATTCTCCTAATGCGTTTTCACTTCAGATTGAAGTGGGATCCGTGTGCCTGCTGATCTGTAAATGAACGTGAACTCAGGTGCATCAGTAAATAACATGTTTACCCTGGTTGCCAGGGTGTTGGTATGCGGTTGCTAGGGTCTTCTGTTTGGCCGCCAGAGTGTTGCTGTGCGGTTGCTAGTGTGTTCGGCATTGGTCTGTATGAAATGGAATCCATGAGTCCTGCCTGCATATCTGTAGATGAACTTAAACTCAGGTGCATCAGTAAATAAAACGTTTACAGTGGTTGACAGGGTGCTTCTATGCAGTTGCTCAGGTGTTCTGTGTGGTTTCTAGGGTGTTCACTCTAGTTGCCAGGGTGTTGCAGTTGCTAGGGTGTTGCTATCCAGATGCTAGAGTATTCTGTGTGGTTGCCAGGGTGTTGCTATGCGGTTGCTATGGTGTTCTGTATGGTCTGTATGAAGTGGAATCAGTGTGTCCTGCCTGCAGAATCTGCAGATGAACTTGAACTCAGGTGCATCAGTAAATAACACGTTTACAGTGGTAGCCAGGGTGTTGCTATGCGGTTGCTATGGTGTTCTGTATGGTCTGTATAAAATGGAATCTGTATGTCCTGCCTGCAGATCTGCAGATGAACATGAAATCAGTAAATATCATGTTTACTTTGGTTGCTAGGGTGTTCTATCTAGTTGCCAAGGTATTCCATTTGCTAGGGTGTTGCTGTATGCAGATGCTAGGATATTCTGGATGGTTGCCAGTGTGTTGCAGTTGCTAGGGTGTTGCTATGCAGATGCTAGGGCATTCTGGATGGTCAACGGGGTGTTGTTATGTGGTTGCTAGGGTGTTGCTATGCGGTTTCTAGGATGTTCTGTATGGTCTGCATGAAGTGGAATCTGTAGATGAGCATGCACTCAGGTGAATCAGTAAATAACTTGTTTCCAGTGGTCACCACGGTGTTGCTATGTGGTTGCTAGGGTGTTCTGTTTGGTTGCCCAGGTTTTGCATAGGTTGCTAGTGTTTTCTGTATGATCTGCATGAAGTGGAATCTGTAGATAAACATGAACTCGGGTAATCTGTAAATAATCTGTAAATAACATGTTTACAGCGGGAAGAGACGCTTCAGTGTACCATACAAAATATTTTTTGCAACATGTATATTGCTAATATTTCATAATATTACAGCAGAGGTTTTTGGAGGCTCTTGAAATTGTGAATTTGTGTAATTGTCATAATGATGAAAGTCTCTGGTGTCCTGTAGAAATTAAAAGCACATTAAATCACAGTGTGTTCCCTCCAGATAACAGAGCTGTTGAACTGAATTGGCAGAAATGAGAACATCTTTAAACACATCAGGGCTTGACATGCCTTACTCACAAGTAAATCAGTCATTCACTTGTCAGAGTAAAAAAGTTACTTGTCTGGGGGGAAAAGCTTTTTTTTTTTTTGTTGCCATAAATGTTGGTTCTCAAGCAATAATCTCATCAGTGCTCTATCAGGTCTTACTTTAATCGGCATATTTGTGATATTTGCCTTTAATTGATTTCTAGGACACTTTTTAACTTTATGAAGGGCAATATTTTCCTAACCTTATTAAATGTATGTGTTATCATGTACGTCAAATTCTTACATTTTATCAATACATTCAGTTAGAATAATAAGACACTGTATGGTTGTTACCATTCAAATGAAATCAGTTTCAACAAACTACATCTTTCCACTGCAGAGGAAGCACAGAAGCTTCATCAAAAGTGCCATTTAGATGTATTTACTCAGGCTTTTTAATGAAGATAAGAGGTTCCATAAATGCATTTACACAGTAAAATTGCAAATGCATAAATTAGGGATGCACCAAATGTTCGGCAACCGAAATTAAGCGATTTCGATAAGCGATAAGCGAGAATAAGCGAAAAGACCAAATAATATGTACCGAACAATGACTAACGCGATCAAATAGAGGCACGCACTAATGCAGCAAACATGTTGGCAGTGTGAAAGTATTTAAAACTATCAGAGAAAGACGCAGAAATCATTACAAGCATGAAGCACCGACAGCGAGAGACTGTTTAGTGCTGCATCACATGTCTCCGATGAGAAGA
>NW_015647500.1:174089-184710 GCF_001515625.1 Sinocyclocheilus rhinocerous
ATGTATTTCCTCAGCGACCAGCACGGATCAGCTCCAGGCATGACAAACCGGATATTGTCCTCTTTTGGAAGACCAAACAATTAGTTTCGCTTTCACAATGAAACACACAGCATCTCCACAACATGGCGGCGGCAACAATACTACAGCGAGAATAAAAGTTACGCCTTCTTTCTTTGCGTGAACATTTGGGCGGTGTTATGCAAATCTTCCCACATAGTGACGTAGGTATGTGGGGGCGTGTTAGAACGAGGCGTTTTAGGTAGGCGTGGTTGACTCTTAAATTTTATAAAGAATATCTCTTTGGATTTGAGACTTTAGTCTTTGCAACTTTACAGATCTTCTTTATGCACCAAGAGCTTGTAACACTCCAAAGAGAAAGGAAAAATTGAAATCGCATCATGAGACCCCTTTAAGTAGAATTTTTTTCAGAATCATTCTCACCAAAATTTCGGTGCTTCCCTAGTTATTGTTTGTTATTGATGTTTTAATCAGGTTACTTGTCTGGTCGGTAAGTAAAATTCTCTTTCACTTGCCCCTTCACAAAATCCACTTGTCCTGGACATTATAAACTACTCAGTGTCTCAATAACTAGATTTTTACATTGATGAATTTAAGTTGTGAAAAACTCACTGCAATGATAATCTAGGGGATTATAGGTGGTTGCCAAGGTGTTGCTACGCAGTTGCTAAGGTTTTTGTGTGGTTGCTAGGGTGTTATGGGTTGTTGCCAAGGTGTTGCTATGCAGTTGCTAGGGTGTTTTTATACGGTTTTTCTACGTGATTGCTAGCATGCTTTGTGTGGCAAAGTGTTGCTATGGAGTTGCTAGGGTGTTACATTGCGGTTGTTAGGGTGTGGTTGCCAGGGTGCTGCTATGTGATTGCTAGGGTGTTTTGTGTGGTTGCCAGGGTGTTGCTGTGCAGTTGCTAGGGTGTTGCTTTGGGATTGGTAGGGTGTAATTTGTGGTTGCAAGGGTGCTCTGTGTAGTTTCCAAGGTGTTGCCAGGGTACTGCAGTTGCTAGGGTATTGCTCTGCAGATGCTAGAGTGTTTTGGGTGGTTACCAGGGTATTGTTATGTGGTTGCTAGGGTGTTGATAATTCAATTTAATTAAATTCAAATTTATTTGTATAGTGCTTTTCATGATACATATCGTTTTAAAGCAGTTATTGGGTTGCTAATGTGTTCTATATGGTTGTTAGGTGGTTTCATGCTGTCTCACATCAAAAGGGTCATGCATCCTCATGTCAGTGATATTCTGCTCTCTAGATGTTGTGTCCGTCCTTTAAGTCTGTCTTTGTCTTTGTTATGGTCTTTTTAGCAACATATGTTATATGTGTCAGAATATATGTATTTATATTTTACACACACACACACACACACACACACACACTTTCTGTTTCATTTGCATGTACAAGAGAGAGACAGCAGCACTAAAGCAGAGAGGCAGATTAGGGCTGTGAGAAATGCTTTTCATCTCTGCTGATGCTATTAGTCGAGGCTCTTTATGGATGAGGACAAATTGAGAAAGCTCTGCCGCTGGCTACGGCGCTCATAAGAGAGCGCTGCATATTTAATAGCTCTGCATTCGTATGTTGTCTTTGTCAAATGAAATAAATGCTGATTAGCATACTTGCCCAGAGGGTGGGCCGTCTCTGACAGGAGCACACGCTTGCCAGATTTCCAATCGGAAAATGTGTTTGATTATTAAGTAGACGGGTGAAGGAGGCAGAGTTCCTGGAGATGTGCCTCCCCTGTTCATTTCATTACAGCACACTTGGAAAACTTGTTTCAGTCTACAACTTGAACATTGTTCTGGTAGTTAGTGCTCAAAGGTTTGGGGGCAGTAAAAAATTTTAATTTTTGAAAGAACTCTCATATGCTTATCAAGGCTCCATTTATTTGTTTAAAAATACAGTAAAACAGTAAAAACTGTGAAATATTATTACAATTTAAAATAGCTGTTTACTATGTGAATATCTGTTAAAATGTAATGTATTTCTGTGATGCGCAGCTGTATTTTCAGCATCATTACTCCAGTCTTCAGTGTCACATGATCTTCAGAAATCATTCTAATATGCTGATTTGCTGCTCAAGAAACATTTCTGATTATTATCAATGTTGAAAACAGTTGTTGAATTTTTTTGTAACATTAAAGTATGTAAAAATATAAGTACAATTTCAAAGTTCTTCAAAGAATGCCATGGTTAAAAAAACAAGATATTACCATTGTCTAAAAAATCCAAAAGGTACTTTTTGCAAGTCATGTTGCTTGTAATGTAATCCAGTTTAGCGAGTTTTAGCATCTTTTATTTCTCTGTTTGTCGGCTTTATTTGGCTCTTCCTTTGTGAAACTCTATCATTTGGATTCATGACATGCTTCAGGTGTTTGTTTTATTCCATTAATAAACTCATCCGGCAGAGAGTACTGATCAGGATAGAGCGGTTCACTTCAGAAATGTGCATTACACATACAGATGTCACTACAAAATGCTGTCAATATGTGCTGATTTTAAGATATTCAAGATGTTTCATAGCAGATTGATGTGCTGAATGAATGATTCTAAGATATCGGTGTAATATTTTGCATTTAAAGGCATGAAAAACAAAGATCACATTTTAAGTGAGACATCAGTTCTGATGCAATTTTAAAACATGGAAAGCAAATCTGACCCTATTTACTTTCATAATGGTGTTATTGCGGCTGTTTCTGAAATCAATTCCTCATGGATAAAACCAAGTCCTGGCCTACATTTATTGTCCATCTGTTTCATTCAGAAATGCATCACATTATGGAGGTAAACTGCTTGTGATTGTCGACTTTGAAGTGTTAAAAGACAGTGTGGACTGTAATGTAGGAACTCTACACATCCCACACACACCACAGCACATTTCCACCAAAGATCACTGAATAAAATCCCATGTTGAGAGTAATTAGCCTTAATTAGTCCAACCGTTGAACTTGCACTGCGCTGTCCGTCTTAATAAAGCTCACAGAATAACCTCAGATGAACATAGAATTCCTCAGAGTTTTCTCTTTCACGGCTTAAGAAACTTCACGTTTATGTCTCATTGAAAGAGCTGATTTGTTGCCATTTGTCTTAAAACTGCTATGAAGAAGACATTAATTAGCCAAATGTTGACAGATGCATATCTCAGGTCATCTGGTCTTGGGAGAATTTGAGGTGTTTGAGATCTTTGGAATGTTGGCTAATTTCTCTTGAGATGCTGTTGAAATCTCTCTCTTTTTTTTTCCAAAAGAAGAATACTTTTGCGTTCCACCAAGAAACTTTGCATTTGCTCAGAAATCATTTGCAAGACTTTAGCGCTCCACAGAGAAACTGTTCGCTCGCAAAACATTTGTGTTCACTTGCAATTTTTTGCGTTCTCAGAGAAAATTAGTTTTTGCTTGCAAAATTTTTGCATCCTCTGAAAAACATTGTTTTTGATCGCAAAACTTTTGTTTGCTTGCCAAATGTTTGCATTCCCAAGAAACTGTTTTTGCTTGCAAAACTTTTGCATTCCACAGACAAACTGTTGGCTCGCAATTTTTTTGCATTCCCTGAGAAACTCTTCACTTGCAAAATGTCTGCGTTCTCCGAGGAACTTTGTATTCGCTTGCAAAACATTTTGTTCACTTGCAAATCTTCTGCGTTCCCCTGAGGGACTTTGTAGAATACTTCAGTCAGATCTCCATTTAATTCTGCTTCTGTCTAGGTCTAGATCTTTGTGCGATTTTTCTTTCCTACTGGACCTTAACTGTAGCATTCAAGAAACACTTTGCCTAAAAATAAACTTGAGAGGAAGTCACTCTATAATTTCAGCTGGGATTTTCCTCTTTTGAATTCAGTCTGGTATATTTGTGCTCGAAACTCTTGGGGCCCAAATCGGCTGATAAACCAGCAGACTGCTAGTGACAGAAAACCACAAATGACAGTGTGGCGTTCCTCTCTTCACCCAGCAGGCGCCGCGTGTGTGTGTGTGTGCGTGCACCCTTTAGATTCCACAGGAAAGGAGCAATTTCCTATTTCGGACCACAAAATATACCCGCGAGCCACAGCTTTATAGGATAGTGTGTGTGTAGTGTGAGACTAAGACGATATCTTTCTCAGGTGTTTGTGTGTGTACTCACCTTTTCTTATCTCTTCTTTGTGTTTTACAGCATCCATGATCACAGAAACCGGGAGAAGGTCGTGTCTCAAGCTGAAAGTGTACGTGAGACCACCGAGTAAGTGTCACTTATTACAAACCACACGCGTGCGATTCTGTCGGAGGCATTGGGTTACAGAAACTCCCATGCCTTTCAATGCAACACACTTTAATGGACTTTAAGGGCAGGTGACTGCTTCTGTGTGCTTTCCTCTGATTGGCAGGTGGGTCGGGCTGCTGAATTACCACTAACATGATTGGCTTACGGTATCTTTTTCATTTCTTCTGTTTTTGTAGATGGCTGCGAGAAAACCATAGGCATTCACGACCGCGTTTTTGTCGATGACAAAGTAGACAATGCATTAGAACCAAGAGGTCAGTATGGCTTGAAATCACCTTCGCTCTGTTCAGTCTGTGTGCTTTACTTGCTCTAATCACTCTGTGCATGTGTATTAATGTACCTTGATTTGACTTGCGCCTGCGGCTTCTCTGACACTTCGAACCACAAAGACTGTTTTATTTATGCATGAGGTACACATCGTATTAATAATGCATTCTCTTGTAATAGCTGAGGGCTGTCTGTCAACATCTCCACCCTGTGCACAAGCAATTAAGCGACCAGAAATTAGCCATGTGACCTTTAAGCGAGCCAAAAGCTTCAGTCAGTCAGTGTCTATCGTGGCTTCCAGCTGAAATGCATGGATTATATTTACACACTGTATCAATATATGCATGCACATCGACTACGGGAAGAATTAAGATCCAAAACTTGGATATGCACGATGGTTTTGTGCCAAATTAGCAGTGTCACGTGGGACGATACCAAGCTTGTTTTGGCTTCTTCCTGATAAAACCCATTACATCCGAACACATGGCACTTGCTAACATACTGTATGCACGACTCCCGGCTCGTAATATTTATTGCCATTTCTGTCACGCTAGCTTTGACTTTCATGGTGTCATGATCAAACATTGGAGCTGCATTCAAATTCAAGATGTCCTGAAGTAGACCAAGGGAGAAGTCGGACTGTAAATTGGTGTAAAGCCCACTGTGACACGAAATGAGCGTCTGACCGTGATCAACCACAGACTGCTTTGGTTTTATGTGGTGATTAATGGCGAATCCGTCCACAGGCATATTGCCTACACTGTAAAAAAAATTCCGTAAAATTTACGGTAAAAAACCGGCAGCTGTGGTTGCCGGAATTTTACCGTAAAAAATACGGTAGTAACGTTTTAGGTTTTACGGTTTTAACTTAAATTTACAGTTAAATACCATAATTTCATTAACTGATATAATGTTAATATACCAACCTATTGAAGTACTGAAATCTGTTTTGTACCCAGTCATAAAAATGCGGAATGTCACAGAAATGTGGCAAAATTTGGATAAAAAGAAATTGAAAGTATGCGTAATAAAATCGCGATATGGACTCGAGTCTGAGTCACTCCGTCACCATTTCATTTGAGAAAACTCGTCAAATTCACTACAACCCACCAAACTTACTCTGGTTAAAAGTTTGGTTAAACTTAAAGAAATTATGATAGAAACATATTGTACAATAGAATGTACGTCTCAATATAGTAATGATAATAACAATAATTAATGATTGTTTATTAAAGCATTATTTTTTTAAGGAATATCAAAAAAAAATGTTTATCCACATTTTAATATAAACTATAAACCTTTTGCAGCACTTTGTTTGCAAAAAAAAAAAAAAAAAAAAACGGGGAAAAAACAAGTTGTTGAAATTTCATTTGAATGCATTTTAAAATATTAAATTGTTAAAGTAATATACATTAATTATAATAACATTGTTTTTGATAATATATTTGCATTAAATCTTAAAACAGAAAAATTAAGAACAGACAACAGAATTGTTTTACCATTTTAATAAATTATTAAAGTTATATTAATTTAATTGATTAGACAAGCTTTTTTATTATTTAAATTAAATTAAATTTTAAATGCAAATGGAAAACACTGTTTTCAAAAAAATAATAGGATTTGTTCAAATTTAATTTTGTTACATTTTAAAAGATTAATTCAATTGCTAAAGATTTTTAAAGCTATTGTTTTTGATGATACATTTGTATTAAATCATAAAGTATTAAATAAATCATAAGAATGAAATTAAATCATACAGAATAAATCAGATTAATTTAAAACAACAACACAGAATTTCTGAAAAAAAATCAACATTTAATTATTATTGTTACAATTTTAATAAATTATTAAAGTTTTATGAATTCAATTGATTAGACATGCTCTTTGATGATTACAATCTAATTAAACTATTATAAATTAAATTAAATAAAATTTGCTGATTTGCCATATACGGTATATATCTCTGTATTTTCTATATTTTTCTTTTTGGATTAAAAAAACAACAACTTTTATTTCACATCCTGCCTAATGTTGTCCAGTGAAACAATGTTCATATTAAAGGCTATGAAAACAAATAGTGAATGTAACTATGTAGGCTATGCTATATATTATGTGCATTACTTTATTACATTGTAACATTAAAATCTAAAAACAAAAATAATGCTTTTAAAGCAGAAGTTAAATTCAGTAAGCTAAAAATAAAAATGAAAGCACAGACTAATTCACTGTACAGTTACTGCTATCATAAAAATACACTTACTTGTAGGTTTAAAAGTCTACATATGGCACATTCATTGGCCAGCTACAAATATTTCAGCAAAATGTGTATTTTTTTTTCATCTGAATTTTTGCGCTCCGTCTGTATGGCACATATGTGCTGCGGCGCTTGTTCCCTGAAGTCTGTGAAGTTTAGCGGAGACTCAACAACAAAATGGGAATATTTCCATGACTTTCTAACATTTACAGATGGAGAATATAGCTGTGAAATGTAAGTTCATTGAGGAAAACGGCACATCTCAAACGCATTACACAGCAACAGTAGCTGTTAGCAGCACATGCAGCCTTTCTGACGGGACAAACCGCTTTAAACTACATGTGTTAAAGGGTTAGTTCACCCCAAAATGAAAATTAGGCTGTTTTACTGCCCTTAAAATAAAGCATGCCTCATGTTTAGAACAAATTGGATTATGCACTTTCCCCGCAGCAGCTGACTCTGTGTATCAAATTACTGTATATCGATATAAACAGTATTGCCTCATACCATATCGTTTAAAAATATATATTGATATATCATACAAACTCGATACTGCCCAGCCCTACTGTAGACTTCCTGATCTGTAGATGTACAGATTATTTCACAGGTTACACTTTATTTCCATAGTCTGCTTTAGACATTCTACAAACTATAAGAGACTTACTTACACTACCGGTCAAAAGTTTGGGATCAGAATGATTTTTTTTATGTTTTTAAAGGAGTTTCTTCTGCTCATCAAGGCTGCACTAATTTAATCAAAAATACATGAAAAAATAATAATATTGTGAAATATTATTAGAATGTAAAATAGCTGTTTTCTATGTAAATATACGTTAAACTGTAATTTATTTCTGTGATGCGCAGCTGAATTTTCAGCATCATTACTCCAGTCTTCAGTGTCACATGATCTTCAGAAATCATTGTAATATGATGATTTATTATCAGTGCTGGAAACTGTTGCTGCTTCATATTTTTTTGGAACCCGTGATACTTTTTTTCAGAATTCTTTGATGAATAAAAAGTTCAAAAGAAGAGCATTTATTTAAAATAGAAATCTTTTCTAACAATATACACTACAGTTCAAAAGTTTGGGGTAAAAGATTTATATTTTGAATAAATGCTGTTCTTTTTAATTTTTTATTCATCAAAGAATCCTGAAAAAAGAATTGCAGTTTCCAAAAAATATTAAAAAAAATTGGCAGCACAACTGTTGCCAACATTTATAATTCTAATAATAAATCAGCATATTAGCATGATTTCTGAAAGGTCATGTGACACTTTATACTGGAGTAATGATGATGGAAATTCAGCTTTGCATCACAGAAATAAATTCTATTTTAAAGGGTATTAAAATAGAAACCATTATTTTATGTTGTAATAACATTTTGCAAGATTACTGTTTTTTTCTGTATTTTTGATCAAATAAATGCAGCCTTGATGAGCAGAAGAGACTTCTTTAAAAAACATTACAAAAACATTACTACACGTCAGCTAACTCTCATTAGAGTAATAGTAGACTTTCAGGTTGGGTTTATTGTTAGGGTGCTTGCAAAGTTACTTATAGTTAGTAGAATGTCTGAAGTGAGCTATCAAAATAAAGTGTTAACATTTCACAGGCTCAGAAAACCAGGTGCAGAGCCAGTTTTAGTTTAGTAGGCGATCCGTGGTGAAAAGTTGTTAAAAGCGCATGCTTATATCAATTAACACTGCAGATAGTGTCAGTGTAGTTGAGTACAGTATAGTTTTCTCATGCATTTTCACCTTGCCAACACACACCCACCCAGGCCTGAGTTCCTGGCAGCGCCGTGTCATGATGGAGGCATTGATTTATTAGTCCAGATCCCCACTGAGAGGCTGGAGGTGTCTGTCTGCCCGCCTGAATGAGCCAGCAAACTGCTCTGTCCTCCCCTCCCAAGCATATTTATCTGTCTCCTTTAGCGCCACACCTGTCCGTTTCTCCCGCTGACGTCCTCAGAGAGACGCCATTTGCACTTACATATTGTTGTTCTTTTGTTAGTTTTGATTACTTCTATTGTCCTCATTTGTAAGTCGCTTTGGATAAAAGTGTCTGCTAAATGACTATATATATATATATAAATTCTACAACCAACTGCACAGAAGTTGATCACATTTTTTCGGTGTCTCCTCGTTTCCAGATGATACCAGTCACGAGGCTGAACCGTCCCGGAGCGACGTGTCGACTTCAGGCCTGCGGCACCAAACGTCACGCCCCTTGCTGGCCCTGCTGCTGCTCTGCATCTCTGTGTTCTTCACCTTATAGCCCCTCACCTGCCCCTCAAGCAGCCCTCGGGAGACCCCGCGCGTCCCGGCGCCGGGGAGGGCTTGAGATTCACCAGGAACACTTCTGCTGCGCTTTTGTTTTGTTTTCCAATATTTAAGTGGTCCTTCGCTGTCTTTGATTAAGAAAAGTCAATTAGTCGCGCGAAGAAGAAATTCAGATCGCCTGTTTAACCAACCGACCAATCAACTGCGGTGGCCGGTCGCTGCGGATTGGCTGCCAGGAGGAAGGGGGCGGAGTCTCAGATTTGATTTGGGTCCATTGGGAGCGAGTCGCTCTTTTGTGGGTAATTAGAGCACATGTTAAGAAACGCCGGAGGCCCTGTGAGAACTGAAGGTTTCTAGGTGGGTGTCACATAAAACAGACATAAACATCAACCCGAGTTCACCGGCTCTGCTGTTAGCGATATTATATATACACAAAGACTCTTGCCTTTCGTCCTTCGTCTGCCTTCCCCTAACAAATTGCAGAATCCATCGGAAGAAACGGTCTGTTATGCGTCTCGCCGCAGGATCTTTCCCAATCGAAGGAAGACGTTGGTTAGTCCGAATTTGCATTTGATTCTCTACTGCAATTTGAGGGACTTGTCTTAGTAGACCACACCACTAAAAACAATGATTTTGTATTTTGTAAGATAAACTTAACTGCAACATAAATATCTATATTTTTCCTATGACCTTTTATCAATTGATATGAGATATCAACATTAACGGATCATGGAAATTCTTTTCTTGTCATAACTGTGTGTCCGACTCCATTAGGAACCAAATATGGAAAGGGGCTCCGCATGATGTTTTCCCCTTTTACATGGGTGGAAAAAATAAGCATTTGTTTGAATAGGCCTTATACTGTACACTATACTAATATCTCCTGGAAGTGCTTCGAATTCAGCATTTCGATCGGGGAAATAAAGTCTAGTTTCATTTGTTTATTTCATTAATGCATCTGTTTGTTCTGTAGCTGTTAATTGGTGCAGTTCTGACTCGTTTAATATGCTGATGCCTGCAGATAGTGTCAGTGTAGTTGAGTACAGTATAGTTTTCTCATGCATTTTCACCTTGCCAACACACACCCACCCAGGCCTGAGTTCCTGGCAGCGCCGTGTCATGATGGAGGCATTGATTTATTAGTCCAGATCCCCACTGAGAGGCTGGAGGTGTCTGTCTGCCCGCCTGAATGAGCCAGCAAACTGCTCTGTCCTCCCAACCATATTTATCTGTCTCTTTTAGCGCCACACCTGTCCGTTTCCCCCTCAGAGAGACACTGTGCTTTCCAAAGCCATATCACGCTCAGTGATGATAACCGCAGTCTGTGTGTCTGCACCAGTAGACCAGCAGAAATGCACTGAGACTCCAAACAGCCCTGCCTCCGTTATTACTGAGGATTCTGACAACAGGAGTCTGGCTCATTTGCTGCTTAAAGCTTAGACGGCAAATGGACGTGTACTAGTGTTGTTTTTTAGTATCATTCAGATACTATTACATGTTTCACGTAGCAAGGTATTTATTTATTTTATTTATATATATATATATATAT
>NW_015647500.1:185191-187348 GCF_001515625.1 Sinocyclocheilus rhinocerous
ATTGTCCTCATTTGTAAGTCGCTTTGGATAAAAGTGTCTGCTAAATGACTATATATATATATATAAATTCTACAACCAACTGCACAGAAGTTGATCACATTTTTTCGGTGTCTCCTCGTTTCCAGATGATACCAGTCACGAGGCTGAACCGTCCCGGAGCGACGTGTCGACTTCAGGCCTGCGGCACCAAACGTCACGCCCCTTGCTGGCCCTGCTGCTGCTCTGCATCTCTGTGTTCTTCACCTTATAGCCCCTCACCTGCCCCTCAAGCAGCCCTCGGGAGACCCCGCGCGTCCCGGCGCCGGGGAGGGCTTGAGATTCACCAGGAACACTTCTGCTGCGCTTTTGTTTTGTTTTCCAATATTTAAGTGGTCCTTCGCTGTCTTTGATTAAGAAAAGTCAATTAGTCGCGCGAAGAAGAAATTCAGATCGCCTGTTTAACCAACCGACCAATCAACTGCGGTGGCCGGTCGCTGCGGATTGGCTGCCAGGAGGAAGGGGGCGGAGTCTCAGATTTGATTTGGGTCCATTGGGAGCGAGTCGCTCTTTTGCGGGTAATTAGAGCACATGTTAAGAAACGCCGGAGGCCCTGTGAGAACTGAAGGTTTCTAGGTGGGTGTCACATAAAACAGACATAAACATCAACCCGAGTTCACCGGCTCTGCTGTTAGCGATATTATATATACACAAAGACTCTTGCCTTTCGTCCTTCGTCTGCCTTCCCTTAACAAATTGCAGAATGCATCGGAGGAAACGGTCTGTTATGCATCTCGCAGCAGGATCTTTCCCAATCGCAGGAAGACGTATAGTATTGGTTAGTCTGAATTTAGATTTGATTCTCTACTGCAATTCGAGGGACTTGTCTTAGTAGACCACACCACTAAAAACAATGATTTTGTATTTTGTAAGATAAACTTAACTGCAACATAAATATCTATATTTTTCCTATGACCTTTTATCAATTGATATGAGATATCAACATTAACGGATCATGGAAATTCTTTTCTTGTCATAACTGTGTGTCCGACTCCATTAGGAACCAAATATGGAAAGGGGCTCCGCATGATGTTTTCCCCTTTTACATGGGTGGAAAAAATAAGCATTTGTTTGAATAGGCCTTATACTGTACACTATACTAATATCTCCTGGAAGTGCTTCGAATTCAGCATTTCGATCGGGGAAATAAAGTCTAGTTTCATTTGTTTATTTCATTAATGCGTCTGTTTGTTCTGTAGCTGTTAATTGGTGCAGTTCTGACTCGTTTAATATGCTGATGCGACATACGCAAAACATTAGAACATGGGCATTCTCCTCCCAAAAGCCTTACAAATGATGGAGGAACCGGTGGGTGAATCTCACCAAACCTGACTCATGTTTCACTACAGAATCAAAAAATAAAAATAAGTACTTATATTTTGCAGAAACAAAATCAAGTATATATATATACATACATACAGAAAAAACAGTAATATTGTGAAATATTATTGCAATTTAAAATAATGGTTTTCTATTTTAATATACTTCAAAATATAATTTATTCCTATGATGTAAAGCTAAATTTTCAGCATTATTACTCCAGTCTTCAGTGTCACATGATCTTCAGAAATCATTCTAATATGCTGATTTATTATCAATGTTGGAAACTATTGTGCTGCTTAATATTTTTTTTGTCAATAATTCAGGATTCTTTGATTAATAAAAAGTACAGCATTTACTGAAAACAGAAATCTTTTCAAACATGTCTTTACCATCACTTTTTATCAATTTAACACATCCTTGCTTAATAAAAGTATTAATTTATTAAAACAAAAATAAACTAATAAAAAAAAAAAATTACTGACCCCAAACTTTTGAATGGTAGTATATAGTGTTACAAAAGATTTCTATTTTGAATAAATGCTGTTCTTTTTAACTTTTTATTAATCAACGAATCCTGAAAAAAGTATCACAGGTTCCAAAAAATATTAAGCAGCTAAAACTGTTTCCAACATTGATAATAAATCAGCATATTAGAAAGATTTCTGAAGATCATGTGACACTGAAGACTGGAGTAATGATGCTGAAAATACAGCTGCGCATCACAGAAATAAATTACATTTTGAAGTATATTAGAATAGAAAACCAATATTTTAAATTGCAATAATATTTCACAATATT